>NC_088346.1:30970000-31270000 GCF_036884655.1 Musa acuminata AAA Group | reverse complement strand
AATGATGTACATGATGTATTTATTGCATATGATGTGTATCATGAATGCTTTAAATGATGAATGTTTGGTATCATGATCAACATGTTGATAAATGCTTGAAAATTTTAATGTTTGAGTATCATGTATGATATGCTTATTAATGATGATTGATTTATTTTTCGCTATCGTGCATGAAAAATAAGGTTATTGAAATTGTGTATGTTTTAATTTGAATATATAATGATGCACAAATAAGAATGATACTTACCTTTGTCATAATATGAAAATTGATATAAGGGTCTTCCCTTCTTTTTGACAATGACAAAGGGGGAGCAAGAATTTCTAGCGTGGACATCATGAAAAGAGGCAAACTAACTAGCTTGCAAAATTCAAGATGAAAGCAAAAATTGCACTTCTCAAAAGAGAAGATGCAAATGTAACATTTGCCAAATTGTTTGCTTGCCTCATGTAAAACATTATCTCTTGCTAGTTTGACATTTTTGCTAGCTTGTATGTTACAAAACTTGATCACTTTTTCAAACATTTTGCTAGTTTACACTTTGCAAAGAAAGCAAAAATGGCACTTCTAGAAGAAAGAGCTTATTATTTTGAACATCACAAGCTTGCCTATCTTAAGAAACAAAAATTGCAAAAGTGCTATCTTGCCTATCTCAAGAAGCAAAATTTGCAAATTGCACATTGCAATAGGAAGCAAGAATTATGAGCTTACACAAGAAAGCTATCTTGCATTTGCTTTCGAAATTTTTGCTAGCTTGTATATTGTGAAACTTACATATCGTAAAAATTGCTAGCTTGTAGTCTAAAGAGAAGCAAAAAGTTGCTATCTCCAAAGAAGCAAATGTGCTATCTTTCCTATCTTAAGAGGCAAAAATGCTAACTTGCACATCTAGCAAAACTTAACAAATTTGCATATTTCAAGAAGCAAGAGTTGCTTTCTTGAACATCTCAATATTGCTAGCTTGCATGATGTAGAACTTACTATCTTGAATATTACCAAAAGTGCTATCTTGTATGCTGTAAAACTTGCATATCGAAAACTTGATAGCTTGAATGTCCTAAGCATGATGCATTACTTGCTAAATTTTCTAGCTTCAAAACTGCATGATGATAAAACTTAATATTATGTTTTTCATGCAATGAGTTGAACTTATATTACAAACACAAAGAATAGTTGTACTTCTCCTTTTTATTGATGACAAAGGGGGAGAAGTATGTTGATGACATGATATGCATAAGTCTATGCATGAGTTCATAACGACGTGTTGCAAGTATTCATGATGAATATTGCAATGACTTGAATTCAGTTTGAATTCAAGGTTATATCAATATGACATATTGATAGGGGGAGTTTGTTTAAACTCCGGGAGTCAAGTTTAACTCCGTCATCAATTGGTTGTCATCATCAAAAAGAGGGAGATTGTTGAATCTCGTATTTTGATGATGAAACCAATTGATAATTATGTTTATGTTTAACTACATTTTGAGTGATGTAGGTCTACTCGATCAGGATTAGACAGTTAACGCAGGAGGAATTGACGTTGCGTCGGAGGAGATCACATCAAGATATTGGACAGTAGAAGGCTTCGGACGTCGGGCATCGGGCCAAGGAGAGCGAAATTATGCCAAGGATATCGGGGTTGTGGAGGTCAACCGCCGATTGGGCAACAAGCTACAAGAGAGGACGATGCACCGAAGAATCGGACGAAGTGCCAACCAATGACTTGCCGGGCAACAGAATGTCAATTCGCGTTGTAATAATTGTCTAGATCGGAGTAGAGTTTTAGCTTGTGTGTGCAGGATTAACTATGATAACGATGAAGATATAAAGCAAAACAAAGTGTCGGAGTCAAGCACGAAGGATTCATTGCGAGTTCAAGAGTTCGATAGAAGTCCGAAGGTTCGTCGGGAATGCTGCCGGAACTAGCCGAGAATGAGTAGGGAGCTTGTAGAAGGGTTTTTCGGAAGCTTGCTGGATGGTTCGTTGGAAGTTCGCGGAGCTCACCAAGAAAGATCGGAGCTTGCCGAAGAAGCTCGTTGGAACTCGTCAAGATCAAATCGTGAAGTCTAGGAGGAGCTTGCCGGGAGTCTGTAGAATGGTTTCTGAGAGTTTATCGGAAAACCGTCGGAAGTTCGCCGGAAGCTCGTCGGAAAAAGTCTTGACTTACGGACTTTGTAATAGCTTAGAAAATGTCTTTAAATTCGTAGTTAGCATATTAATTAGGATTAGGATTAGGTGTTAATCTTATAACCCAAGTAGGGGCCAATTGGGCCCGAGTTTGGACTGGTTTGGGCCAAGTTTGGAGTCCAACCAGTGAGCTGAATTGGCCTAGGCGGTGGCACCGCCCAGCACCCGAGAGCTGGGCGGTGACACCTCCTGGGCTGGGCGGTTGCACCGCCCAACACCCGAGCACTGGGCGGTGGCATCGCTTGGTTGGGCGGTGGCACCGCCAGCATCGGGAACATAAGAGAATTCAAATTTTTGGAGCCCAAATTTGAATCCTCTTGAGGCCTATAAATACCCCTCAAGTCTCAGCTGAGAAGATAACTTTTTGAGCAGCAATTATTTGAGAGAAAGGTCTTAGAAAAGTCTTTGCTAGTCTTGTTTTCAATTTGCTAGTGTTCACCTCCTTCTTTCTTGCTAAAAATCTGTAAGAGAGTGAAACGCTTGTAAAAGGTTGTAAGAGGGGTATTTGCCCTTCCATTTCAAGAGATTTGCTAGTGGAAGGTGGGAGCCTCATCGAAGAGGGGCCTCGCAAGTGGATGTAGGTCATTTGACCGAACCATTGTAAAATCGGCGTGATTTCTGGTTTGCATTTACTTATTGTCAATTACATTACTGCAAACCATTTGCACTTTAATGCTCTACTTCTTTGTCTCCGTCTTACTTATCTCTTCAAGTTAAAACACAATCGAAACAGTTTCAAACGAAAACGTTACTTTTATCGTACGAAGTTTTCCAAAGTGTTTAAATCATAAAAAGTTTGTCACACTTTACCGCTGCACTAATTCACCCCCCCCCCCCCTCTTAGTGCCGCTCCGATCCTAATAGCTACCTCCTGGTTTGGGCGGTTGCACCTCCCATAGCAATCAGGGTCCGAATGGATAGATCCATTCGGCCCAAATTAGGTTTTTCAAGGGCTCAATGTTAGGACTCTAGCTTGGAGAGTCCTAATTGAGAGGGACATTCATGTAAAACTGTTAGGACTCTATCTAGGAGAGTCCTAATTGAGAGGGACATTATGTTAGGACTCTAGCTAGGAGAGTCCTAATTGAGAGGGGCATTCATGTAGGAGGTTTTTCTTAGAGAAGAATTAGGAGTTGTAAGGGAATAGGAGTCTTGAGTAGGAGTCCTATTTGGAGTTGGTTAGAAGTAAGAGTCTTAAGTAGGAGTCCTATTAGGAGTTAGGGTTTAGAAGCCCTATAAATAGCCATGTATTCCATCTCTTTTGATAAGCAATAGATGAATCTTTTCTGCAGCCTTTGAGCAGCAACTTGGAGGGAGGAACCCCTATAGAGTTCCAAGGAGGCCGATCCCCTAAAGAGATCAACCCCAAGTTTAGAATCTGCAAGGGTTCTAACACCTGGTATCAGAGCAGCGTTCTTGGCGTCTCGCTGCCCTTCCACAGCCATCCATCAACCCTCTACAACCATCCCAAGCAATTCCCACAATTGCTTAAAAGATCGTCACCGAATTCCGCCATCATCTCCACCACCGCGGATCATCCTTTGATCTCCCCGTGAATTGCAACAGGTTCTGGTTTCCTACCTTACTGCTGCTGCAATTTAGTTATCCTTATTTGAAAATCAAAAAAAAAAAAAAAAATCGTTCTTATATTGCTGCATAAACTTTTCGTCACAAAGTTTTCATCTCTACGACGAAAGATACATTGCAGAATTCCAGCCGCATAGCACCATCTGTTTGATCTTGCTACTGTGCTTTTAATATCCAAATTTCTACGAAATTTTTATGACATCTTTGACACTTCTTAATAGTGGATTTCCCTTTGGTTTCATCAAAAAATTCTTAATATAAACTACTGATCTTTTATGTCCAATCTGCTGCACTTGAATTGCAGAATTCAAGCCGCATAAAACCATATGTTTGATCTTGCTACTATGCTTTTTCTATCCAAATTTCTACGAAATTTTTATGACATCTTTGACACTTCCTAATAGTAGATTTCCCTTTGGTTTCATCGAAAAATTCGAAATATAAACTACTGATCTTTTATGTCCAATCTGCTGCACTTGAAAATCTATGCTGCAGAAAATTTCAGCCGCATATTATTGCCTTAACCCATCTATTTGCAATCTTTTTTGAATGAAATTTCTTATACACTTCATATATCATCTTGGCTTCTATCTAAGATTAATCTATTAAGAAAATTCATCTCAAAAAACGATTTTATGTTGCTGCAAATTTTCGTCGTATCCTGCTGAAATCTTTCGACGAGAATTCTGCAATTGCAACTTGCACCAATTTCCTTGCTGTTATACTGCCGAAATTTTCTTGATTAAATTAGATATCCTTGCTGTCATATAAATTGTGATTTTGCTATCAATTCCCTCCTCAATTCTCTCACGTTTTTGGTGGGAATTACGTCGAGAAACCGTTGTTTCTTCGACGACAATTCTACTCTTACAAGACAGCACATACTTACTGCAACTTCCATTGATTTCTACCAAACCTTTGCTACCATCTACCACATATCCAAAACTTTTAACTACCGCCCTAAAACTCTACCAAACCACACCCTCAACCTGCACCCAAAATAGCCACAAAACGAGCCTAAATCGTAGCCTACATCCACCAATCTACCAACCCTTTCGACCATCACCTTTCTTAACCAATACATACCTTTAACCCGACAACAAAAGAGAGATCTTGATATCACAGATTAGACGGCATATACTATGATATCTGAGGAGGTATTCAATGCTAAATTCGAAGCCTTCGAGGCGCGAATGGAGGATAAGATTGGGATGCTCTTTACCGAACTCAGATTGGGCCGACCACTAAGCCCGAAGAAATCACATCAAGGAGAGAGCTTTACCCAATCGCACCAAGCCCAAAGATATGACTTCCAAGAGAGGAGAAGCTCTATGACCAACCTCAACTATCCATGCATGAGAGTGGACTTCCCTAGATGGGAAGAAGGAGACCCGATTGGTTGGATCTCACACGCGGAGCGATATTTTCGGTACCACAAAATCGCAGATGCATCTTTGGTGAAAATTGCAGCTATACATCTTGAAGGGGATGCTATACAGTGGTTTAAACAGTTTGAACATACTTATGGAGTCCTTTCATGGCAAAAATTCAAAGAAGGACTACTGATCCGCTTCAGACCAACCGATTACGAGAATATTGACGAACAACTAGCAAAGATCCGACAAACCTCCACCATTCAGGAGTACCAAACCAGGTTTGAAAGGTTATCTAATCAAAATCATGATTGGTCTCAAAAATAGCTATTGAGGACCTTCATTGAGGGCTTGAAGCCGGAGATCCGAGGAGAAGTTAAAGCGCGACAACCGTATACGCTTATGGCAGCCATCTCTTTCGCACGACATCAAGAGGAGCAATTGAACCATGAAGCTCGGAGGACTAGGGTCGTTCCTCAACCAGTAATATTGAAGCCCTCAACCCCCCCTACTGTCGACCAAGTCCCTACACCAAAGAGGTTAATAAGAGAAGAGCTTCGGGAGCGATATACGAAGGGGTTATGTTGGCATTGTGACGAGCAGTGGAGCCGTGAGCATCGCTGTAGTAAAGGGGGACTTCTTATGATTGAACCGATAGAAGAAGAGGTCATTGAACATTCAGAAGAGAGCCTTGAAGAAAAAGATGCAGAAGAAGAGCCACAACCGACTGAAGTTACGGTACATACACTAGCTGGTTACTCAAACCCGCAAACGATGAAAGTTGAAGGCCTTCTCAAACAACAACCAATCACTGTTCTCATCGACACGGGAAGTACTACTAACTTCCTAAATAGTAAGCTTGCTGTTCGAATATCATTACCTATCAAGAATCGCTGCAGGTTTGATATTAAGGTCACAGATGGACGGATTTTAAATTGTGATCATAGGCACCCGCAGGAGAAACTATTGCTGCAGGACCAAGAGATAATTGCAGATTTCTTCCTTCTCCCTCTTAATAATCATGAGGCCATGCTCAGAATTAAATGGTTGACGACATTAGGTGATATTTCCTGGAATTTTATGAAACTAATTATGAAATTTTACAGTAAGGAGAAACAGGTGACATTGCATGGGAAACGTGGGGGCGACATAACAACGATTTGCACACAACAAATGGAGAATGTTTTGCATAAAGTATACAGCGGTTTTTTGGTACAACTTGAGCAGCAAACTAAGGGAGAGCCAACAGAATTTGAAGATCCAAATCTACTTCCTTTGCTTACTGAATTTTCAAATATATTTGACGAACCGCGCAACCTACCTCTTACCTGTTGGCATGATCATTGTATAATGATTCTTCCAGGCAAATCTTCAGCAAATGCTCAGCCATATCAGTATCAACATCTCCAGAAGGATGAAATAGAAAGGATTATAAAAGAGATGCTCGAAACAGGAGTTATTCAGCCAAGTTGCAACCTCTACTCTTCGCCGGTGCTACTTGTATGCAAGAAGGACGGAACAAGGCGAATATGTGTTGATTACCGAGCTCTCAATGGCATAATCATCAAGGACAAATACTTTATTCCAATAGTAGATGAATTGCTAGATGAAAGGGAGCACAAATCTTTACAAAGCTGGACCTTTGATCCGGGTATCATCAAATACGAGCATGCGAAGAAGACATACGGAAAACCACCTTTTGAACACACAACAACCATGAATTTTTGCTTTCTTCAACAAAAGGTGGAATATCTTGGGCATATCATATCAGAGGAAGGTGTGGCAGTGGACCCCTTCAAAATTGGAGTAATGCAAAACTGGCCGACCTCGAGAAACATAAAATTGCTACATGGCTTTCTGGGTTTAACAGGCTACTACCGCAAGTTCGTGAAAAACTATAGAAAGATCAGTGCACCACTTACTTCCTTACTAGAAAAAGATGTCTTCCAATGGTTGGACAGAGCCTCCACTGCCTTCGACAAACTTAAGGCAGCCATGACGACGACGCAGGTGCTAACACTACCAGATTTCAACCGACCCTTCATTATTGAGGCCGACACATCTGGAGTCAGAATTGGAGTCATTCTCATGCAAGATGGTCGACCACTCGCATATACTAGCAAGGCATTATCTCCCTCCCATCAAAATAAGTCAACATATGATAAGGAGATGCTCGCCATTGTGCGCGCAGCAACGAGGTGGAGACCCTACTTGATTGGTCGACGATTTCAAAATAAAACCGACCATAAATGCCTCAAGTACTTTTTGGAGCAAAAGATACCATCCCCTGAGCAGCAAAAATGGGTAACAAAACTTCTTGGATTTGATTATGAAATAACTTACAAAATGTGGAAAGAGAATATTGTTGCAGATGCGCTTTCGCAGCTACTTGAGCAAGCTGAATTTTCGGTCGTTTTACTTCCAACCAACGACTTTCTTGAGGATATTAAGATGGAATGGCAAGAAGATTCGGAGACCAGTAAGATACAAAAAAAATTAGAGGAAGCACCAAGCTCCGTGGCTCATTACAATCGGGACTCAAAAGAATTATGTTATAAGGGACGCATTGTGCTTGTGACAAATTCTACTTGCAATTTCAAGAGCAGATTTTGGACAAAGTTATTCTATATGCAGGGTACTAAATTAGAAAGGAGTACAACATATCACCCACAAACCAAGAGCCAGATGGAAGTTTTAAATAGGTGCTTGGAGACAGCCCAAAGCCACCCACCAAATATGACTACCCAAAGAGAACTCCAGACCCAGCCAAGTGCCATTATTGATCGACGGATCGTGACTCGACGACGACGACCCACTAATGAAGTGCTAATACAGTGGACGAACCTACCAATAGAAGATGTCACTTGGGAGAACTATGACGACTTGAAGATCAAATTCCCATAATTCACGAATCATCAGCCTCGAGGACAAGGCTGATTTGAAGAGGGCGGGTCTGTTAGGACTCTAGCTTGGAGAGTCCTAATTGAGAGGGACATTCATGTAAAACTGTTAGGACTCTATCTAGGAGAGTCCTAATTGAGAGGGACATTATGTTAGGACTCTAGCTAGGAGAGTCCTAATTGAGAGGGGCATTCATGTAGGAGGTTTTTCTTAGAGAAGAATTAGGAGTTGTAAGGGAATAGGAGTCTTGAGTAGGAGTCCTATTAGGAGTTGGTTAGAAGTAAGAGTCTTAAGTAGGAGTCCTATTAGGAGTTAGGGTTTAGAAGCCCTATAAATATCCATGTATTCCATCTCTTTTGATAAGCAATAGATGAATCTTTTCTGCAGCCTTTGAGCAGCAACTTGGAGGGAGGAACCCCTATAGAGTTCCAAGGAGGCCGATCCCCTAAAGAGATCAACCCCAAGTTTAGAATCTGCAAGGGTTCTAACACCCAATTGCCCCAAGATTAAGCTAATGGGATCATCTCCCATTTCCAACTTAATCATTGTGCTAACTATGATAAATTCTAAGACAATTTCTGCAGCTTGCTCCGGTGCGTCAATCGCTTCTTCCGGCGAGTTTCCGGCGAACTTCTGTCGATCATCCGATGAACCCTCGGTGATTCTCATGTGGACTTCCGGAAAACTCCTGGACTTGCGACGATACACTTGGCGAGTTCCGACGAGCTTCTTTGGCATGCTTATGGATATCTCGGATTTGTTCCCGCAGAACATCCGACGACTGTCCGAACTTCCGTCGAGCTCTCGAACTCCCAACATGATCATTGTCATGACTCCAGCGCAACTCCTGCTGCATGTCTTAATTTCATCGTAGTTAATCCTGCACACTTATCTCAACATATAGGTTAGGCAACAAATGACAATTGACTTCATCATCAAAATCTGAGATTCAACACTTTCTTGCTGAAAATCTGTATGAGAGTGAACCACTTGTAAAAAGTTGTAAGAGGGGTATTTGCCCTTCACTTTCAAGAGATTTGCTAGTGGAAGGTGGGAGCCTCATCAAAGAGGGCCTCGCAAGTGGATGTAGGTCATTTGACCGAACCACTTTATAATCGGCGTGATCTCTGGTTTGCATTTCATTATTGCTATTTACAATACTGCAAACCTTCTTACATGCTTTATTTCCTCATTACCTTTACTGCACAACTTTATGAATATGCTTTCAAGTTAAGCTATTCCGAGTTTGATTTTTATCGTACGAAAGATTTGTCAAAACCGACGTTTTAATCCGCTGCACTAATTCACCCCCCCCCCCTCTTAGTGTCGCTCCGATCCTAACACAAACTCCCCCTATCAATATGCCATTGATAGAACACTTGGATTCAAGAATCCAAGGAACATGTCATCATAAACTTATGCATAACATGTCATGTCATCATACTTCTCCCCCTTTATCATCAACAAAAAGGAGAAGTTCCTACTCTTATGTGTTTAGAGATAAAAAGTTCCATACATTACATGAAAAACATAGTATCAAATTTTATCATCATGCAATCTAGCAATTAAAGATGTGTAAGTTTAGCATGTTTGCTTTTCTTGAGATAACAACTAATTGCTTCTCTTTAGACTACATGCTAGCAATTTTTATGATATGCAAGTTTCAAGCTAGCAAATTTTTGCTTCCTTTGCAATGTTTGAGCTAGCAATTTTGCTTCCGTAACAAGTTAGCATATTTTGTATTTTGAGATAGGCAAGATAGTGATGTTCAAGAAGACAACTTTTGCTTTTTGAAATAAGCAAGTTAGCAATCTTTGTTACTTAAGATAGGCAAGCTAGCAATCAAGTTTTTGCATCTTTTTGACTTGTGCAAGCTAGCTATCTCCCCCTTTGTCATTGTCAAAAAGAAAGGAAGACCCTTTACATCAATTATGACAAAGGTAAGTATCAATCTTATTTGTGCATCATCATATTTTCAAATTAGAATATGCACATTTTCAAAAACCTTATATTCATTCATGCACGATATTGAATAAATCGATCAACATTGGGAGGATATCATACATGATACTAAAATTTTTAACTATTTGTCAACATTTTGATCATGATACCAAACATTCATCATTTAGAGTATTCATGATACAAAACATTAAATCAATATTTATAATACATCATTTTAGCAACAACTCATAGTATTTTAAATCATATTTACATCATATGTAATACATCACATCATAATTAGAAAGCACAAGTATTGCATACATCATTGCAAATCATAAATGTTTCATATCATGATGGTATCAATTTGTCAAATTATATCCTACCATGCATGATCAAAACTTCTCCCCATTTGTATTTCATGCATAATTTCACTTCATCACATTAGGAGTATCAAGAGGAATTAATTGGGTGATAAGATAAATATTTCATGAATACATGGAATTGTATAAAAAATCATATCATAAGTGTTTCATACATTCATATTATCACATGAAGGAATATAAACAAAAATTAGTGATGAGATATTACTTCATGAATACAATAAAATTCATATAGCATATCATGGTTTATTAGAATTAGTCTTCCTTTTGGTGAATAGCAAAAAGAATAGTAGGAGAGCATGATCTCAATTCATGCACATCAAATATTCAATCATCAAAATCATGATTCATCTAGAAAATTCTCCTTTTTAAATATTCAAAGAGAGAATCATGATGAACATTCTTGGTTTACATAAAGTTTCAAAACATAATTATCAAGATCATGAATACTAAAAAACTAGGAAATATTTCGACAAATCTCCTTTTAAATAGAAAAAAATCTTGATTCATAAAGGATTTCATGTTATAAATTTCAAAAGATCAAGATCGTGATTTCGATAAAAATTTATTCAAATTTAAATCATCAAAATCATTATCAAAATCCAAGAGATTCACAAAAATGATACAAATGGATTCATCAAAATCAATAAGATTGAGCAAAATAATTTTCAAGAATGTTTCCCTCTTTTCTATTGTTTCAAAACATATGATTTTTTTTCATTTATGCCAAATAAAAACATGTATCATGTTTAAAACCGAAAGAGTAAGATTTATTACAACAAAGATCAATAAGGTACTTTCATTATGGAAAAAATCAATAATCCAAAAATCGTAAGATTCATCATGCATAATTTCGAGATTTATTTAGCATGATTAATATGCATGACACCAAAACATGGTTTCAAAATGATTAATATTTTTATTACACAATTTAATCATTATGCATCATTATATACAACTTTACAATGTCATGCATAAAATCATCAAATCATAGTATTAAAATATTAATATTTTCATTACAACTTTATGCATCATTAAGCATACAATTGTCAAGCATGACACTTCACTATTTCATATAAGCATGCCTATTTCATTTATGTCAAATCAAAACATACATCATTTTTTAAAGTCACTTTTATGTCAAATCAAAAAATGCATCATTAAGCATGATCATTATGCATTACTTAAAAAAATAAATTTATTAGGCATGATATCATATTTCATAAGGCATTTTTAATCAAAATCATTTTGTTTATCATAAACATACAATTTTCATGAGTATTTTCAAAATTACTAGAATGATAAGCATGATTTCTATTTTTTTTTATTTTCATGTAATTAATCCTAAACTAAATTAAAAATAACTCATGAAAAGTATAATGTAATTTCAAAATAATTCAAGAGAGTTGAGTTACTTACCTTGTAGTCGAAGTTCGTCAAAGCCCAATTCGCCGTTTCACCTTTGGAAGTTTTTGATTCATCCTTGGTTGCCTTTCTCTTCTTTGGCCTCTTCCTCCGTTCCAGTTCATTGTTTATTTTAGATTTTTGTTTATTAAACTTATTAAGATTTAGTGTTCGAAGTTCAAGTTCATCATTGTCCTCATCACTTGAGTCATCGCTCAAGTAGTATTAATTTGTCCGGAGTTCCAAATCCTTCCTATTCTTTGGAAGGTGATTTCATTCATCATGTTCATCATGTGTATTATGCACTATTTCAAATGTCATCAACGAACCAATTAGTTCTTCAAGTGAAAAAATATTTAAATCTTTTGTTTCTTGTATTGTGGTTATTTTAGGATCCCACCTTTTTGGAAGGGATCTTAAGATCTTGCTTACGAGATCAAAATTTGAAAAAGATTTACCAAGAACTCTTAGATTATTGATGACATCCATGAAACGGGTGTCATTGTCGCCTATAGTCTCGCTTGGTTGGATTCGAAAAAGCTCAAAATCATGCAATAAAATGTTAACTTTCGAGTCTTTGACTCTACTAGTTCCCTCGTGCGTGATTTCTAAGTGTTCGCCAAATATCAAAAGCCGTTTCGCATGTAGAAATCCGATTGAACTCATTTTTGTCCAAAGCGCAAAATAAGGCATTAATAGCCTTTGCGTTTAAAGAAAAATACTTCTTCTCCAAATCCGACCATTCGTTCATCGGTTTAGAGGGAAGTTGAAAATCGTTTTCAATAACATTCCATAAATCCAAATTCATAGAAATCAAGAAAACTCTCATTCGAGTTTTCCAATAAGTGTAGACCAATCCGTTAAACAACGGTGGACAAACAACCGATAAGCCCTCTTGAAAGCCATGAAGAGCTATTTATCTCGGGTGTAAATCCGAAATAAGAAATACCAGACTCTGATACCAATTGTTAGGATCGGAGCGGCACTAAGAGGGGGGGGGGTGAATTAGTGCAGTGGTAAAGTACGATAAACTTTTGATGATTTAAACACTTTCGGAAACTTTGTACGATAAAAGCAACGTTTCGTTTGAAACCATTTCGATTGCGTTTTAACTTGAAGGGATACGTAAGAAGGAGACAAAGAAGTAGAGCATCAAAGTGAAGATGGTTTGCAGTAATATAAATGACAATAAGATAAACGCAAACCGATTTATAGTGGTTCGGTCATGCGACCTACATCCACTTGCGAAGCCTTCTTCGATGAGGTTCCCATCTTCAACTAGCAAATCACTTTGAAGGGAAAGGACAAATACCCCTCTTACAACCTTTTACAAGTGGTTCACTCTCTTACAAATTTTCAAAGAGAAAGAAGGAGGTGAACACTCAAGCAATTGAAAACAAAAACTTGCTAAAGACTTTGCTAAGATTTTTATCTCAATCTCTTGCTTCTCAAATGTTGTAATCTAAGCTGAGAATTGAGGGGTATTTATAGGCCCCAAGAGGATTCAAATTTAGGCTCCAAATTTTGAATTCTTTTGGGTTCCCGAGGCTGGCGGTGCCACCGCCTATCACCGCCCGACCTCTTGGGTTCTGGGCGGTGCCACCGCTCAATTCTTGGGTTCTGGGCGGTGCCATCGCCTAATCTAGCAGTACCACCACCTACACTATTTCAGCTCACTAGTTATGCTTCAAACTTGGCCCAAACTAGTCTGAACTCGGGCCCAATTGGCCCCTACTTGGGTTATAGGATTAACACTTAATCCTAACCCTAATTAACATGCTAACTACAAATTTAAAGACATTTTCTAAGCTATTACAAAGTCCACAAGTCAAGACTTTTTTCGGCGAGCTTCCGTCGAACTTCCGACGGTCTTCCGACGAACTCTCGGAAACCATTCTACGGACTCCCGGCAAGCTCCTAGACTTCACGATTTGATCTTGGCGAGTTCCAACAAGCTTCTTTGGCAAGCTCTGATCTTTCTCGGTTAGCTCCTCGAACTTCCAACGAACCTTCCGGCGAGCTTCCGAAAAACCCTTCGGCAAGCTCCCTACTCATTCTCGGCTAGTTCCGGTAGCATTCCTGACGAACCTTCGGACTTCAGTCGAACTCTCGAACTCGCAACAAATCTTTCACGCTTGACTCCGACACTTTGTTTAGCTTTATGTCTTCATCGTTATCGTAGTTAATCCTGCACACACAAGCTAAAACTCCACTCCGATCTAGACAATTATTATAACACAAATTGACATTCTGTTGCCCAGCACGTCATTGGTTAGCGCTTCGTTCGATTCTTCAGCGTATCGTCCGATTCTTCAGCGTATCGTCCTCTCTTGCGGCTTGTTGCCCAATCGGTGGTTGACCTCCGCAACCCCGATATCCTTGGCGCAATTTCGCTCTTGGCCCGATGCCCGACGTCCGAAGTCTTCTGCCATCCAATATCCTAACGTGATCTCCTCCGGCACAACGTCAATTCCTCCTGCATTAAATATCTAATCCTGACCGAGTAGACCTGCATCACTCAAAATGTAGTTAAATATCTAAACACAATCAATTAGTTTCATCATCAAAATCTAAGATTCAACAGTCGGAAGTTTGTTGGAAGCTCGCCGAATTAAACAAAGACATAGGGACTTGTTTAGCTTAGCAAATGTCTTAGATTTCATAGTTAGCATTTAATTGGGTTTGGATTTGGGTCAATCCAATTAGGGGCTAGCTGGGCCCATGTAAGAACTGTGTTAGGCCCAATGAAAAGCTCCAAACAGTGCCCCAAGAGGTGACACCGTCTTTGAGATTGTGTTAGGCGGTGGTACCATCGGTCTGGGTGATGGTACCGCCCAAACACCGCCTCCGAGAGGCTGCATGTAGTGGTACCACTAGTTTGGGTTGTGGTACTACCCAGCACAGCCTCCAGGCGGTGGTACTACCTAGTGTCAGACTGACACTAGCGGTGGTACCGCCCAGTGCAAGCGATGGTATTGGCCATGCTCGAAAAACCCGAGATGAGATGTTTTTAGGCTCCAAGTTTGAATCAACTTAAAGCCTATAAATACCTCTCTCATCCCTGGTTAAAACACGAGCATAGAGAATTTAAAGAGGGAAATACGCTATTGTAATATCTTAAGAATCCTCATCTTCTAGTCTAAGTGTTTGAATAGTTTGAGAGAGGAGTGAGTGCTTATAAGGGTTGTCTCCTAATCCTAGTAAAAGGAGAAGAGGGGTATAAGAAGGAGGTTGATCTTTGCCTATTAAAGGAAGATTGATAATAGATGCCAATAGCCTCGATGGAAGAGGAATCGGCGGAGTAGATGTAGGTCATGACGATCGAACCACTATAAAATCTGGTTTACATTTTACTTTGAGCAATTTATCTTTACTGCAAACCTCCTTACTTGCTCTTTTCATCGGAAACGGATTTTATCGTACGAAGGTTTTTTAAACCGAAGTAATTTTTACCGCTACACTAATTCACCCCCCCTCTTAGTGCCGACCCTTCCTTAACAATTGGTATCAAAGCCAGGTTTTTCATATTTGTTTTAACACCTAAATAGAAATGACTCTTTTCGCCTTTCAAGAGGGTCACGCTCTCATTTGTCCTCCCGTTTTCAATTGGATGGGCTACACTTATTGGAAAACTCAAATGAGAGTTTTCTTGCTTTCATTGAATCTTGATTTATGGCATATAGTTTAATTTGGTTTTCAAAGATCTTCTCTTCTAAAGAACCATTGGAATGATTTGGAGAAGAAGGCTTTTTCTCTAAATGCACAGGCTATGAATGCCTTATTTTGCGTCTTAGACAAAAAGGAATTTAATCGGGTTTCTACATACGAAACGACGTTCGATATATGGCACACTCTTGAAATTACACACGAAGGCACAAGTAGTGTTAAGAATTCTAAAGTTAATTTTTTAATGCATGATTTTGAACTGTTTCATATGAAACCAAGCGAAACCATTAGAGAAATGTACACCCGTTTTACAAATGTCGTCAATGGTTTAAAAGCTCTTGGTAAAAGTTTTTCGAATCTTGAACTTGTGAATAAAGTTTTGCACTCACTTTCTAAAACTTGGGATTCAAAAGTAATCACTATTCAAGAATAAAAAAATTTAAATACTTTTTTGATTGAAGAACTTATCGGGTATCTAATAACCTATGAAATGACGTGCAATGCACGTAAAGAACTTAAGAACCACCTTCCAAAGAACAGGAAGGATTTCAGACTTAGAATATATAAAGACTACTCGAGCATAAGCTAAAGTGATAGTGAACTTGAACTCATCACTATGAAATTTAAAAAATTAATTAAATAAAAATTAAAGAACAAAAAAAATGGAACTACTTGCTATGAACGCAAGAAGAAGTTGTCAAAAGACGAATCAGGCTCCTCCAAAGACGAGGAGAAAATCAACAAAGGCGAGGTGGCAAACTACGCTTTCACGACTTTCAATGATGAGGTAATCAAAATGCCTTTAGTTTACTTTGAAATCAATAATGCCTTTCATGAGTTATTTTTTTTTAATAATTATTTTTCTTAATAATACTTGTTTTGATTTAGCATAAATGAAAAATGCATGCTAATATAAAATAGTGTAAGTGTCATGCTTGACGATTGTATATTTAATAATGTATAATGATATAATGAAAATATTAAATATTTTGATACCATGATTGATGATTTGATGCATGAGATTTTAAAGTTATACATGATGATTTTTGTGATTGATTTTTCGATCCTAAAAGTTGATGCATGTTTTTATTTGCAATAAAAAGATAAACGTATACTTGTATGAAACCAATAACTTAAGGTGGAACATCTCTATCTTATTGATTTCTCAATAAAAGATTAATGAATCCATGTATATTATGCTTTTGTGAATCACTTGGACTATGAAAATGGTTTGATGAATTTGAATGAGTTTTATCGAAATCATAATTTCTCATGAAATCTTTTATATGAATCAAGATTTTTCATGATCTCCTAAGAATTCTTTACATTATTTATTTAAGAGGAGATTTATTAAAATGAATCACGGTTTATCTTGATTTTTCAGAATTATAACTTGAGTATTCTTTTTATAAATCAAGATTTTTTACTATGATTCTTTCTTTTCACCATTTGAGTTATCTAAAAAGAATCATAATATGTCTCTTAATATTCACAATTTGTCTTCATGATTTGTATATCTCATCACCAATTTTTCTTGTTATCCCTTCATGTGATTGTATGAAATCATGAAATACTCATGATATTTTGTTAATTTGATAAATTGAATGAGTTGAATATAATGGTGAATGTTTGGAAAATAAATTATTGTATCATGTTTAATGATTTTACATATTGAAATTATACATGATGAGTTGAAGTGATGATTTAAAAATATTTAATCAAATGCATGAATCGATAATCTTTTTGTCCAAATGAATCATGATTTTTCATAATTATAATTTCTATGATTCATAATGAATTGAGAGATATTATACATGATTCAAGTTCGTTTGTGTTCTCTCATGACATCTTTTAAGGTTTATGACTTGAATTTTATTATATAAAATTCTTTGAATTCATGAAGTATATCTCATCACCAAGTTCTTTTTGATATTCTTCATGTGATGATATGAATGTATGAAACACTCATGATATTATTTTGATGCATGCAATGATGAAATATTCATGATGAAAAATTGTTTTGATATTCACGACTTGATTTTTCATCTTTGTTACCGTACCTTTGTCATAATTTGAAAATTAATGTAAAGGGTCTTCCTTTCTTTTTGACAATGACAATTACACTTCTCAAAAGAGAAGAAAGTACTAGCTATATTGAACATCACCAAAATTGCTATCTTGCCCATCTCAAGAAGCAAAATATACTAAACTTGCACACCTAGCAAAATTTACAAACTTGCATATTTCAAGAAGCAAGAGTTGCTTTCTTGAACATCTCAAAATTGCTAGCTTGCATGTTCTAAAATGTTGTAAAATTTTTGCTAGCTTGCATGATGATAAAGTTGGAGATTTATGATGCAATGTATTGAACTTATATTCTAAACACATGAAAGTTACACTTCTCTATTTCATTGATGACAAAGGGGGAGAAGTATGATGTTATGCATGATGACGTGTTGCAAATATTCATGATGAATATTGCAATTACTTGAATTTAGTTTGAATTCAAGGTTCTATCAATATGGCATATTGATAGGGGGAGTTTGTTTAAACTCCGGGAGTTAAGGTTAGCTCCGTTATCAATTGGTTGTCATCATCAAAAAGGGGGAGATTTATGAATCTTGGATTTTGATAATGAAACCAATTGATGAGTGTTTATGATTTAAGTAGCGTTTTGAGTGACGTAGGATGCTTTGATCAAGATGAGACAATTAAAGCAAGAAGAATCATGTTGTGCCGGAGGAAAACATGTCAGAAGATTGGACGTCGAGTCGGAGGATCGATCGACATATCGACAGAAGGCTTAGCGTCATAGATTCGAGCATCGGGCCAAAAAGAGCGGATATTGCGCTAAGGATATCGGAGTTGCGGAGTCAACTGGCCGATTGGGCAATAGGTCATAAGAGATGATGATACGCCGAAGAATCGGACAAAGCGTCGAGATACCAATGACATGCCGGACAACATGATTAATTATTAGTATTAATTGTCTAGATCGAAGTGTATTTTACATGTGCAGGATTAACTACGATAGTAAGACATTAAGTAAAATAAAGTCCTGGAGTCAAGGACGTGATTTCATTGGGAGTTTGAGAGTTCGTCGAAAGTTCCATCGGAACCAACTGAGAAGTCTCAGAGCTTGCCAGAGAAGCTCATCGGAACTCGTTAAGAAGATCATCATGCAATCTAGGAGCTTGCCGGGAGTCCGTTGGAACATTGCCGAGAGATTATCGGAAGTTCGTCGGAAGATCATCGGAAGCTCGCTGGAAGAAACCAAGATATATGGACTTGTTTAGCTTAGCAAATGTCTTAGATTTCATAGTTAGCACATAATTGGGTTTGGATTTGGGCCTATCCAATTAAGGGCCAGCTGGTCCCATGTAAGAACTATGTTAGGCCCAATAAAAAGGCCCAAATAGTGCCGCAAGAGGTGAAACCATCGTGACACAGTCTCCGATACTGTGTCAACCGGTGGTACCACCAGTCTAAGCGGTGGTACCACCCAATCACAGCCTCCGAGAGGCTACAGGCAATGGTACCACGAGTCTGGGTGGTACCACCCAGCACAGCCACGTAGGCGGTGGTATCGCCCAACGCAGGCGATGGTACCGCCCGTGCCTGGGAACTTTGGGATGAGAAGTTTTTAGGCTCCAAGTTTGAATCAACTTGAAGCCTATAAATACCCCTCTCATCCCTAATTAAAACACAAACACAAAGAATTTAAAGAGGAAAAAATGTTGTTGTAATCTCTTGAGAATCCTCCTTTTTTAGTATAAGTGTTAGAATATTTTAGGAGAGGAGTGAGTGCTTGTAAGGGTTGTCTCCTAAACCCTGTAAAAGGAGAAGAGGGGTGTAAGAAGGAGGTTGATCTTTGCCTATTAAAGGAAGATCGATAGTAGATGCTGGTGGCCTCGACGGAAGAGGAATCGGTAGAGTGTATGTAGGTCACGATGACCGAACCACTATAAAATCTAGTTTGCATTTTACTTTGAGCAATTTATCTTCACTGCAAACCTCCTTACTTGCTCTTTACACCCACTACTCTCTTACGCACGCTTTCAAAGTTATTACCTTTATGAAATGATTTTTCGTCAGAAACATATTTTATCCTAAGAAGTTTTTTTAAACCAATGTAATTTTTACCGTTGCACTAATTCAACCCCCCTCTTAGTGCCAACCACTTTCCTAACACAATCCCCTCTTTGTTAGGAATGAGTCAGCACTAAGAGGGGGGGGGTGAATCAATGCAGTGAATAAAAACGTCAGTTTGAAAAATTCTTCGTACAATAAAAACTGATCTCAGAAGATAACTTGAAATTGAATAATTGTCCGTAAGCATAGTGCAAGGAAAGTAAGAAGGAAGTGAAGCAATTGCAAAGCAAGTAAATGACAATAATAGAAATGCACACCGATTTATAGTGGTTCGATCGTCGTGACCTACATCCACTCTCGATTCCTCTTCACTTGAGGCCACTGACTTCCACTACTGATCTTCTTTCAACGGGTGAAGATCAACTACCCTTTTACACTTGATTATCCTTTTGACAGGTTTAGAAGAGAAACTTTACACCCCCACTTACTCCTCTCTTAAATCACACTAACACTTAGAGCTTGAGAGGAGTTCTCACAAGATTACAATATCGTTTTTCTACTTTTTTTCTCTTAATTCTTATATATGTTAACCAAGGATGAGAGGGGTATTTATAGGCCTCAAGTGGATTCAAACTTGGAGCCTAAAAATGTCTCATCCCTAGTTTTTGGGGTACTAGCGGTATCACCGCCTACCACACTAACACTAGGTAGTACTACCGCTTGAAACCCAGCAACTAGGCGATACCACCGCCCAATCTGATAGTACCACAACCTAACAGTCTCTTAGAGATTGTGTTAGGGTGATACTGCTGATCATAAGTTCCTAGCAAGCCAAACACATGAGTGATGGCATGTGTGACTTAATACAAATCTGTTTCCTTATTATATTTTGGCATTTATCACTTTATATTTACTATTGCATATATGCATTTATATGCCATACTTGAGATAAGTCATTCTTGAATTCAAGACCTAAGAATTCAAGCGACATATTGATAAGTTAAATCATTTGAACTTATCAACACTCCCATCATGATTTCCATCATGATATATCTCTCTAAAGTTGATGCCAAGGCTTGACATTCATTTTCAAATTTTACATAACAATTTTGAATGATGGTAATTGTAGCAATTCATCATATTGTAAGATATCAACATGTAAAGCTATGAAGTAAGATTTTGATATCATTACATGATGTACACATTTCAAATATTTTAGCAAGTGTTGCATTTCTTCACATGGTAAGATATCAACTCAAGGCATAATGCGAATTAATATATGGCATATGTTCATATATCTCTTAGTGATGCAAGCATGGCATAATCATAGCATCAGTGTTTATAGCATCAATTCACATATTTCTCCCTCTTTGTCATCAACAAAAAGCATGGTACATGTGATATCAGGAGAACAATATAAGCAAGTTATCAAGCATATAAAGGAAGGCATGATACGTAGATTGCTTTGAATACTTCTACCTTCTTTTTTTGTTATAATCCTTTGTGCATGAAGGAGGAAAGCCATTTGTGATTCCAACTATTTGTGAGTTTACTTTGAGTCAAGATATGTGTTTGAAACAACTTTTTGCATATAAAAATACTATCATTCATATTTCAAGATGGAATTCATAAGCAGGAATCATTTTATCAAATCCATTTAAAATTTTTTTTCATAAGAGTCTATGAGAAAATTTGATTTTTATCATTCCAACTGTTAAGCGAATCCGAAAATGAGATGAATTCTTTCATGTATTCGGACAAGACTATGCTACGGATTTTCAAATACAATCATGAAGACAAAACACATGTTATGTAATGGCAATCAAGTGATTTTATCATTCAATAAAGTCCGAAAAATAATTTTAACTAGTTTATCTATTCGGACACATCAACATTCCTAATTCTCTTCTTATGAAATCAAATTGTTCTTCACTTAGAGGTTTCGTAAAAATGTCAGCTATTTGATGTTTAGTATCAATGAACTCTATGGTTACGTCATGATTAGTAACATGATCTCGTATAAAGGGATGTCTAATATCAATATGTTTTGTTCTTGAGTGTTGTATAGGATTCTTAGTTAAGCATATTGCACTTGTGTTATCACATTTAATGGGAATATTTTTAAGATTAATTTTGTAATCGTCTAAGGTGTTTTTCATCCATACAACTTGTGCATAGTATGCACTTGCTGCAATATATTCAGCTTTGATTGTTGATAGTGCAACCGAGTTTTGTTTCTTAGATGACCAGGAAACAAGGGCATGTCCTAAAAATTGACATGATCCTGATGTGCTTTTTCTATCTAGTCTACAGCCAGCAAAGTTCGCATCAACATAAGCAATTAACTCAAAATTCTCTGATTTTGGGTACCATAATCCTAGATTTGTGGTACTATTAAGATATCTAAGTATTCTTTTAACTGCTTTGAGAAGAGATATCTTAGGGTTTGATTGAAATCTAGCACAAAGTCGAACATTGAACATGATGTCTGATCTGGTTGCAGTGAGGTAAAGTAAACTTCCTATCATACCTCTATAAGTTTTTTGGTCGAAGCTTTCTCCACTTTCATCAATTTCTAACTTAGTGGAGGTGCTCATAGGAGTGTTAATAGCCTTTGAGTTGTTCATATTATACTTTTTTAATAAATTCATAGCATATTTAGTTTGACTAATAAAGATGTCATTGCATAGTTGTTTGATTTGTAAGCCTAAGAAGAATGTGAATTCTCCCATTAAGCTCATTTCGAATTCAAGACTCATAGTTTTAGCAAAAGATTCAAAAAGAGATTCATTCGTAGAGCCAAAGATAATATCATCAACATAAATCTGAACAATGAGAAAATTATTTTCAAAATTCCTGATGAACAATGTAGTATCAACCTTGCCTTTTGTGAAATTATTTTCAATAAGAAAAGAACTAAGTCTCTCATACCAAGCCCTTGGGGATTGTTTTAAACCATAGAGAGCTTTAGTCAATCTAAACAAATGATTAGGGAGGCTATTATTTTCAAATCCAGGAGGTTGTTCAACATAAATTTCTTCGTAAATAAAGCCATTTAGAAAAGCGCTTTTAACATCCATTTGAAACAACTTAAAATTATTACTACTAGCGTAGGCAAGGAGCATCCTTATGGCTTCCAATCGAGCCATAAGAGCGAAGGTTTCTTCGTAATCAATACCTTCTTCTTGGTTGAAACCTTTGGCAACTAATCTAGCCTTGTTTCTAACCATGATACCATTTTCATCTTGCTTGTTTCTGAAGACCCATTTAGTACCAATAACTAAATGGTCATTTGGCTTGGGAACAAGCTTCCACACCTCATTTCTCTCAAATTGATTCAATTCATCTTGCATTGCGATAATCCACGAATCACCTTTCATGGCTTCGTCCACACATTTGGGTTCAATTTGGGAGAGAAAGGTGGCGTTCGCACAAAAAATTTTAAGAGAGGATCGTGTTTGAACCCCCTTTGACGTGTCTCCTAAGATTAGCTCCTTGGGATGAGCATCTACATATTTCCAATCCATGGGTAAGGATGTTTCGGGAGTGGATGCATCCAAGTTGCTAGTTGGAGAAGGGGTTTCATTTAAATTCAAGGAATCAAAATTAACATCATCATCAAAATTATTTTTTCTGATTTCGGAAATCTCATTGAAAACAACATGAATGGATTCTTCGATAATTAAAGTTCTTTTATTAAAGATACGAAAGGCTTTAGAAACTAAAGAATAACCAAGAAATATTCCTTCATCGGATTTAGCATTAAATTTTCCTAAGTTATCCTTTTCATTCAAGATAAAACACTTACACCCAAAGACTTTAAAATATAAAACATTGGGATTTTTGTTGTTCCATAACTCATAGGGAGTTTTGGTTACTAGGGGTCTAAAACACTATTCAAAATATAGCGTGCAGTATTTACGGCTTCGGCCCAAAAATATTTGGGTAGGTTGTGTTCATTCAACATGGTTCTTGCCGTTTCTTGTAAATTTTATTTTTTTCTTTCTACTACTCCATTTTGTTGAGGATTTCTAGGTGTAGAGAAATTATGGTTGTTTCCATTTAGTTCATAAAATTCCTGGAAATCATGGTTTTGAAATTCACCACCAGGACTACTTCTAATTGAGGAAATCATTGAACCTTTCTCATTCTGAACAAGTTTACAAAACTCGGTAAAATATCTAAGGCATTCCCTTTTCTGTTTTAAGAAGTAAGTCCATGTGTATCTGCTATAGTCATCCACAATGACGAAGGCGTATTTGCTACCTCGTAGGCTTGATGTGGAGATTGGTCCGAACAAGTCCATCTGGATCGATTGTAAGGGCCTAGAGGTGCTTATTTGATTCTTAGATTTGAAACTATCCTTAATTTGTTTACCTAATTGGCAAGCATCACATACACTATCTTTGATAAACTTGATATGAGGAATTCCTCTTACAAGTTCTTTAGATGATATTTGAGTGATTAGTTTCATGCCAGCATGACCTAATCTTCTATGCCATATCCAAGCATCCTCATTTAAAACAGAAAAACACATTTCATTACACAAATCATTGATGTCAATAGTGTATACGTTATTTTGTTTCAATGCAATCATAGATATGTTTTTGTGTGGTGTTTCAATGATGCAAGCATTAGATTCAAATCTGACAATATATCCTTTATCACATAATTGACTAATGCTCAAGAGGTTATGTTTTAAACCATTAACTAACAAAACATCTTTAATAAAGAAGTTGGATTTGTTACCTATGGTTCCTTTGCCAATGATTTTACCCTTGTTGTTGTCTCCGAAGGTGACATAGCCTTCATCTATGCTAGTGAGCTTAGAGAATTGAGATGGATCTCCGGTCGTATGCCTTGAGCATCCACTATCAAGGTACCATCTCTTGCTCCTAGCTTGCGATGATTTAGTTTTCTACAAGAAAGGATGATCTTTAGGTACCCATTTATTTTTGGGTGCCTAAAAAATAGATCTACATTGTCTATCATGTTGTATAGAATTTATCATGGTTCCTTTAAGAACCCAAATCAGTTTCTTTGGACTAATTTTCTTAAATGGACAATAATGCGTCTTGCGTCCAAATTTGCAACAAAAGTTACATTTGTTTTGGTGTTGAACCTGTAAGATGGGGCCTTTCATGAAGGTGGTTGGATTTTGGTGAGGACTTCTCACAAATCCAATTCCACTTCTTTTGGGAACGTGTTCAATACCCTTGTTTGCAAGGATCATGTTCAATGACTTGCTACCAACCTCGAATTTCTTCAAGGTATCCTTAAGTAGCAAGTTTTACTTTTGGAAAGTTTCTAGATCATGGCATTTGATTCAAGAACTTAAACTATCATGATATTCAGTTTTTAGCTTATCAAAATTACAAGTAAGACTATCATGCTCCTTTTTTAGCAATTTATATTTTCTATTAATAATCTTGCATTCATCAAATAAGTCATAGAAGGCATTTAATAATTCATCAAATTATAAATCTGCATCTATTAAATTTGTTACCTCATCTCCGATTGCCATTAAGGCGTAATGAGCAACTTGCTCAATGTTGGACTCCTCTTCTTCGGACGCGCTCGAGTCATCCCACGTTGCATTGAGCGCCTTCTTCTTTGATGTTCTCTTTTTGACTTGGGGACAATCATTCTTGTAGTGTCCCGGCTTTTTGCATTCATAGGAAATAACTTGGTTCTTCTTGGGTTCAAGTTTATTTTTTGCGTCATTCTTAAACTTGTTTCTTTTAAAAAAAATTTAAATTTTCTTATTAGAAGTGCCAAGTCATCATCATAGTCCTCATCACTTGAGTTTTCTCTCAAGTGGCCTTCTGAAGTTTTAAGTGTCATATCCTTCCTATTCTTTAGAAGGATGTCTTCTTGCTCTTCATGAGCTTTACAAGTCATCTCGTAGGTCATTAATGACCCGATTAGTTCTTCAAGAGGGAAGTTGCGTAAATCTTGTGCCTCTTGAATAGCAGTGACTTTAGGATCCCAACTCTTAGGAAGGGATCTTAGAATCTTATTTACGAGCTCAAAATCCGAAAAACTTTTTCCGAGTCCTTTTAGACTATTGACGACATTCGTGAAATGGGTAAACATGTCCCCAATGGTTTCACTCGGTTTCATGCGGAAAAGTTCGAAAGAATGTAACATAAGATTGATTTTTGACTCTTTCACTCTACTTGTGCCTTCGTGAGTCACTTCGAGTGTGTGCTAAATATCAAATGCGGTTTCACACGATGAAACACGGTTAAACTCGTTTTTATCAAGTGCACAAAATAAGGCATTCATAGCCTTTGCATTAAGAGCGAAAGCCATCTTCTCCAATTCATTCCAATCGATCATTGGAAGAGAAGACTTTGAAAATCCGTTTTCGACAAGATTCCAAAGTTCAAAATCCATAAAAATAAGAAATATCCTCATTCGGGTCTTCCAATAGGTGTAGTCCGTCCCATTGAACATGGGTGGACATGTAATAGAATGGCCCTCTTGGTTTTCGGCGTATGCCATCTCTCTTTGGTTTTAATCTATTAGAGAGTTAACCCCGCTCTGATACCAATTGTTATGATCAAGAGCACTAAGAGGGGGGGGGGGGTGAATTAGTGCAGCGGAAAACTTTCTTCGATTAAAATGAAAATGCGTTCGAACGATAAAAACGATTTTTGTGTGAAAGCCGATTCTAAGCAAGATGATATTAAAGTCAATCTTTGAAGACGGTTTGCAACTATGATGAAATCCAGAATATAGGCGCAAATAGAAATACGACGTTCGTACGAAGAAACTGATTTACGTCTAAATGCTGATTCGTAAATCACTTGATTAGGCAAGATCCAGTTTAATCAAGAGTATAAAGGCAGTTTGCAGTTATGGTAGAGCTCAAAACGTAAACGCAATCTGAAATATGATGATCGTACGAAAAAAAGATTTACATCTAAACGTTGATTCAAAAAGTGAAAAGGTTGAAACCCGATCGTATATATGCAGAAAGCAGTAAGCTTCAGAGGAGGTTTGTAGTAAAGATAATATGCTCAAAGTAAATGCAAACCGAGATTTAGAGTGGTTCGGTCAATCTTGACCTACTCCACTTTTGGCTTCCTCCACCGACGAGGTCACCGACGTCAACTAGAGGCCTTCCTTCAATAGGCGAAGGCCAACCACCCTTTTACAGTTTCAATCCTTTTGACGGGCTTAGGAGACAACCCTTACAGAAATTTTCTCTCCTCTCTTTACAATTCAGAACTTGGAAGAACAGAGGGAGAAGAACTTTTAGTCTTTACAACAATTTTGAGCTCTCTGAATCACAGAAAGGATCAAGATTTCGGTGTAAATTTCTTACCTATCAGTGCTGAATGGGTGGGGTATTTATAGGCCCCAACCCAGTTCAAATTTGGAGCTCAAAACTGTCAATTCCCTGAATTCCGGGATCAGGCGGTTGCACCTCCTGACTGGAGCGGTTGCACCGCTTGGCAGAGCTCGAAGACTGAGCCTCTGGGCGGTGCTACCTCCTGTTAGGGGCGGTTGCACCTCCTGACAGAGCTCGAAGACCGAGCTCAGGCGGTTGCACCTCCTGACTGAGGCGGTTGCACCGCCTGGCAAAACTCGAAGACTGAGCTCAAGCGGTGCTACCTCCTGTCAAGGGAGGTTGCACCGCCCAGTCTCACTCGGAGACTGAGCCCTAGGCGGTGCCACTGCTTGGCTGGGGCGGTTGCACCTCCCAGTCTCGCTCGGAGACTGAGCCCAAGCGGTGCAACCTCCTGCCTTGGGCGGTTCAACCGCATGGCAGAAATCAGGGTCCGAATGGGTTGATCCATTCGTCCCAATTTGGATTTTTTAGGGGCCCAATTGCCCCAAGATTAAGTTAATGGGATCACCTCCCATTTCCAACTTAATCAATGTGCTAACTACGATTTTTCCTAAGATATTTACTGCAACTTGCTCCGGTGCGTCAATCGCTTCTTCCGGCGAGCTTCCGACAAACTTCCGTCGATCATCCAATGAACCCTCGGTGATGCTCCTGCGGACTTCCGGTAAACTCCTGGACTTGCGACGATTCACTTTGCGAGTTTCGACGAGCTTCTTTTGCAAGCTTATGGACTTCTCGGATTTGTTCCCGTAGAACCTCCTACGACTGTCCGAACTTCCGTCGAACTCTCAGACTCCTAACGTGATCATTGTCTTCATCATCGTAGTTCACTCCAGCGCAACTCCTGCTGCATGTCTTACTTTCATCCTAGTTAATCCTGCACACTTATCTCAACATATAGATTAGATAACAAATGACAATTGACTTCATCATCAAAATCCGAGATTCAACAATCTCCCCCTTTTTGATGATGACAATCAATTGATAATGGAGTTAACCTTAACTCCCCCTGTCTATATGCCATACTTGAGATAAGTCATTCTTGAATTCAAGACCTAAGAAATCAAGCGACATATTGATAAGTTAAATCATTTGAACTTATCAATACTCCCATCATGATTCCCATCTTGATGTATCTCTCTGAAGATGATGTCAAGGCTTGACATTCATTTTCAAATTTTACATAACAATTTTGAATGATGGTAATTGTAGCAATTCATCATATTGTAAGATATCAACATGTAAAGCTATGAAGTAAGATTTTGATATCATTACATGATGTACACATTTCAAATATTTTAGCAAGTGTTGCATTTCTTCACATGGTAAGATATCAACTCAAGGCATAATGCAAATTAATGCATGGCATCTGTTCATATATCTCTTGGTGATGCAAGCATGGCATAATCATAGCATCAGTGTTTATAGCATCAATTCATATATTTCTCCCCCTTTGTCATCAACAAAAAGCATGGTAGATATGATACCAGGAGAACAATATAAGCAAGTTATCAAGCATATAAAGGAAGGCATGATACGTAGATTGCTTTGAATACTTCTTCCTTCCTTTTTTGTTATAATCCTTTGTGCATGGAGGAGGAAAGTCATTTGTGATTCCAGCTATTTGTGAGTTTACTTTGAGTCAAGATATGTGTTTGAAACAGCTTTTTGCAAGTAAAAATACTATCATTCATATTTCAAGATGGAATTCATAAGCAGGAATCATTTCATCAAATCCATTTAAATTTTTTTTTTATAAGTGTATGAGAAAATTTGATTTTTATCATTCCAATTGTTAAGCGAATCGGAAAATGAGACGAATTCTTTCATGTATTCGGACAAGACTATGCTACAGATTTTCAAATACAATCATGAAGACAAAACACATGTTATGTAATGAAAATCAAGTGATTTGATCATTCAATAAAGTCCGAAAAATAATTTTAACTACTTTATCTATTCGCACACATCAACATTCCTAATTCTCTTCTTATGAAATCAAATTGTTCTTCACTTAGAGGTTTTATAAAAATGTCAGCTAGTTGATGTTTAGTATCAATGAACTCTATGGTTACATCAAGATTAGTAACATGATCTCATATAAAGTGATGTCTAATATCAATATGTTTTGTTCTTGAGTGTTGTATAGGATTCTTAGTTAAGCATATTGCACTTGTGTTATCACATTTAATGGGAATATTTTTAAGATTAATTTTGTAATCTTCTAAGGTGTTTTTCATCCATACAACTTGTGCACAGCATGCACTTGCAACAATATATTCAGCTTCAGTTGTTGATAGTGCAACCGAGTTTTGTTTCTTAGATGACCAGGAAACAAGGGCATGTCCTAAAAATTGACACGATCATGATGTGCTTTTTCTATCTAGTCTACAGCCAGCAAAGTCCGCATCAGCATAAGCAATTAACTCAAAATTCTTTGATTTTGGGTACCATAATCCTAGATTTATGGTACCATTAAGATATCTAAGTATTCTTTTAACTGCTTTGAGATGAGATATCTTAGGGTTTGATTGAAATCTAGCAAAAGATTCACAAAGAGATTCATTCGTAGAGCCAAAGATAATATCATCAACATAAATATGAACAATGAGAAAATTATTTTCAAAATTCTTGAAGAACAATGTAGTATCAACCTTGCCTTTTGTGAAATTATTTTCGATAAGAAAAGAACTAAGTCTCTCATACCAAGCCCTTGGGGCTTGTTTTAAACCATAGAGAGCTTTAGTTAATCTAAACACAAGATTAGGGAGGCTATTATTTTCAAATCCAGGAGGTTGTTCAACATAAATTTCTTCGGAAATAAAGCCATTTAGAAAAGCACTTTTAACATCCATTTGAAACAACTTAAAATTATTACTACTAGCGTAGGCAAGGAGCATCCTTATAGCTTCCAATCGAGCCACAGGTGCAAAGGTTTCTTCGTAATCAATACCTCCTTTTTGGTTGAAACCTTTGGCCACTAATCTAGCCTTGTTTCTAACCATGATATCATTTTTATCTTGCTTGTTTCTGAAGACCCATTTAAAACCAATAACTAAATGGTCATTTGGCCTGGGAACAAGCCTCCACACCTCATTTCTCTCAAATTGATTCAATTCATCTTGCATTGCGATAATCCATGAATCATCTTTCATGGCTTCGTCAACACATTTGGGTTCAATTTGGGAGAGAAAGGCGGCGTTCGTACAAAAAAATTTAAGAGAGGATTGTGTTTGAACCCCCTTTGACATGTCTTCTAAGATTAGCTCCTTGGGATGAGCATCTACATACTTCCAATCCTTGGGTAAGGATGTTTTGGGAGTGGATGCATCCAAGTTGCTAGTTGGTGAAGGGGTTTCATTTAAATTCAAGGAATCAAAATTAACATCATCATCAAAATCATTTTTTCTGATTTCGGAAATCTCATTGAAAACAACATGAATGGATTCTTCGATAATTAAAGTTCTTTTATTGAAGATACGAAAGGCTTTAGAAATTGAAGAATAACCAAGAAAGATTCCTTCATCGGATTTAGCATCAAATTTTCCTAAGTTATCCTTTTCATTCAAGATAAAACACTTACACCCAAAGACTTTAAAATATGAAACATTGGGTTTTTTGTTGTTCCATAACTCATAGGGAGTTTTGGTTAGTAGGGGTCTTACTACAACTCTCTTCAAAATATAGCATGCAGTAGTTACGGCTTCGGCCCAAAAATATTTGGGTAGGTTGTGTTCATTCAACATGGTTCTTGCCATTTTTGTAAATTTTGATTTTTTCTTTCTACTACTCCATTTTGTTGAGGATTTCTAGGAGTAGAGAAATTATGGTTGTATCCATTGAGTTCACAAAATTCCTGGAAATCATGGTTTTGAAATTCACCACCATGACCACTTCTAATTGACGAAATCATAGAAACTTTCTCATTCTGAACAAGTTTACAAAACTCAGTAAAATATCTAAGGCATTCACTTTTCTGTTTTAAGAAGTAAGTCCATATGTATCTGCTATAGTCATCCACAATGACGAAGGCGTTTTGCTACCTCCGAGGCTTGATGTGGAGATTGATCCGAACAAGTCCATATGGATCAATTGTAAGGGCCTAGAGGTGCTTATTTGATTCTTAGATTTGAAACTACCCTTAATTTGTTTACCTAATTGGCAAGCATCACATACACTATCTTTGATGAACTTGATATGAGGAATTCCTCTTCCAAGTTCTTTAGATGATATTTGAGTGATTAGTTTCATGCTAGTATGACCTAATCTTCTATGCCATATCCAAGCATCCTCATTTAAAACAGAAAAACACATTTCATTACACAAATCATTGATGTCAATAGTGTATACGTTATTTTGTTTCAATGCAATCATAGATATGTTTTTGTGTGGTGTTTCAATGATGCAAGCATTAGATTCAAATCTGACAATATATCCTTTATCACATAATTGACTAATGCTCAAGAGGTTATGTTTTAAACCATCAACTAACAAAACATCTTCAATAAAGAATGAGATTTGTTACCTATGGTTCCTTTGCCAATGAATTTACCCTTGTTGTTGTCTCCGAAGGTGACATAGCCTTCGTATATGCTAGTGAGCTTAGAGAATTGAGATGGATCTCCGGTCATATGCCTTGAGCATCCACTATCAAGGTACCATCTCTTGCTCATAGCTTGCGATGGTTTAGTTTTCTACAAGAAAGGATGATCTTTAGGTACCCATTTGTTTTTGGGTGCCTCAAAAATAGATCTACATTGTCTATCATGTTGCATAGAATTTATCATGGTTCCTTTAGGAACCCAAATCAGTTTGTTTGGACTAATTTTCTTGAATGGATAATAATGCGTCTTGTGTCCAAATTTGTAACAAAAGTTGCATTTGTTTTGGTGTTGAACATGTAAGATGGGGCCTTTCATGAAGGTGGTTGGATTTTGGTGAGGACTTCTCACAAATCCAATTCCACTTCTTTTGGGAACGTGACCCTTGTTTGCAAGGATCATGTTCAATGACTTCCTACCAACCTCGAATTTCTTCAAGGTATCCTTAAGTAGCAAGTTTTCCTTTTGGAGAGTTTCTAGATAATGGCATTTGATTCATGAACTTAAACTATCATGATATTCAGTTTTTAGTTTATCAAAATTACAAGTAAGACTATCATGCTCATTTTTTAGCAATTTGTATTTTCTATTAATAATCTTGCATTCATCAAATAAGTCATGGAAGGCATTTAATAATTCATCAAATGATAAATCTGCATCTATTAAATTTGTTACCTCATCTCCGATGGCCATTAAGGCGTAATGAGCAACTTGCTCGGTTTTGGACTCCTCTTCTTCGGACGAGCACGAGTCATCCCACATTGCTTTAAGCGCCTTCTTTTTTGATGTTCTCTTTTTGACTTAGGGACAATCATTCTTATAGTGTCCCGACTTTTTGCATTCATAGCAAATAACTTGGTCCTTCTTGGGTTCAAGTTTATTTTTTGCGTCATTCTTAAACTTGTTTCTTTTAAAGAATTTTTAAAATTTTCTTGTTAGAAGTGCCAAGTCATCATCACAGTCCTAATCACTTTAGTTTTCTCTCAAGTGGCCTTCTGAAGTTTTAAGTGTCATATCCTTCTTGTTCTTTGGAAGGATGACTTCTTGCTCTTCATGAGCTTTACAAGTCATCTCATAGGTCATTAATGACCCGATTAGTTTTTCAAGAGGGAAGTTGCGTAGATCTTTTGCCTCTTGAATAGTAGTGACTTTAGGACCCCAACTCTTAGGAAGGGATCTTAGAATCTTATTTACGAGCACAAAATCTGAAAAACTTTTTCCGAGTCCTTTTAGACCGTTGACGACATCCGTGAAACGGGTAAACATGTCGCCAATGGTTTCACTCGGTTTCATCCGGAAAAGTTCGAAAGAATGTACCAAAAGATTGATTTTTGACTCTTTCACTCTACTTGTGCCTTCGTGAGTCACTTCGAGTGTGTGCCAAATATCAAATGCGGTTTCACACGTTGAAACACGGTTAAACTCGATTTTATCAAGTGCACAAAATAAGGCATTCATAGCCTTTGCATTAAGAGGGAAAGCCTTCTTCTCCAATTCATTCCAATCGATCATTGGAAAAGAAGACTTCAAAAATCCATTTTCGACAAGATTCCAAAGTTCAAAATCCATAGAAATAAGAAATATCCTCATTCGGGTCTTCCAATAGGTGTAGTCCGTCCCACTGAACATGGGTGGACGTGTAAAAGAATGGCCCTCTTGGTTTCTGGCGTATGCTATCTCTCTTGGGTTTTAATCCGTTAGAGAGTTAACCCTACTCTGATACCAATTGTTAGGATCAAGAGCGCTAAGAGGGGGGGGGGGGGGGGGGGTGAATTAGTGCAGCGGAAAACTTTCTTCGATTAAAACGAAACTGTGTTCCAACGATAAAAATGATTTGTGTATGAAAGTCGATTCTAAGCAAGATGATGTTCAAGTCAATCTTTGAAGACGGTTTGTAGCTATGATGAAAACCAGAATATAGGCGCAAACAGAAATACGACGTTCGTATGAAGAAACTGATTTACGTCTAAATGCTGATTCGTAAATCACTTGATTAGGCAAGATGCAGTTGAAGCAAGAGTATAAAGGCAGTTTGCAGTTATGGTAGAGCTCAAAACGTAAACGCAATCTGAAATATGATGATCGTACGAAAAAACAGATTTACGTCTAAACGCTGACTCGGAAAGTGAAAGGGTTGAAACCCGATCGTATATACGTAGAAAGTAGTAAGCTTCAGAGGAAGTTTGCAGTAAAGATAATATGCTCAAAGTAAATGCAAACCGAGATTTACAGTGGTTCGGTCAATCTTGACCTACTCCACTTTTGGCTTCCTCCACCGACGAGGTCACCGACGTCAACTAGAGGCCTTCCTTCAATAGGCGAAAGCCAACCACCCTTTTACAGTTTCACTCCTTTTGACGGGCTTAGGAGACAACCGTTACAGAAATTTTCTCTCCCCTCTTTACAATTCAGAACTTGGAAGAACAGAGGGAGAAGAACTTTTGGCCTTTACAACAATTTTGAGCTCTAAGAATCACAGAAAGGATCAAGATTTTGGTGTAAATTTCTTACCTATCAGTGCTGAATGGGTGGGGTATTTATAGGCCCCAACCCAGTTCAAATTTGGAGCTCAAAACTATCAATTCCCATAATTCCGGGATCAGGCGGTTGCACCTCCTGACTGAGGCGATTGCACCGCTTGGCATAGATCGAAGACTGAGCTCAGGTGGTGCTACCTCCTGTCAAGGGAGGTTGCACCACCCAGTCTCGCTCGGAGACTGAGCCCCAAGCAGTGCCACCGCTTGGCTGGGGCGGTTGCACCTCCCAGTCTCGCTCGGAGACTGAGCCCAAGCGGTGCAACCTCCTTCCTTGGGCGGTTCAACCACCTGGCAGAAATCAGGGTCCGAATGGGTTGATCAATTCGGCCCAATTTGGATTTTTCAGGGGCCCAATTACCCCAAGATTAAGTTAATAGGATCACCTCCCATTTCCAACTTAATCAATGTGCTAACTATGATTTTTCCTAAGACATTTACTGCAAGTTGCTCCGCTGCGTCAATCGCTTCTTCCAGCGAGCTTCCGGCGAACTTCCGTCGATCATCCGATGAACCCTCGGTGATGCTCCTGCGGACATCCGGCAAACTCCTGGACTTGCAACGATTCACTTGGCGAGTTCCAACGAGCTTCTTTGGCAAGCTTATGGACTTCTCGGATTTGTTCCGCAGAACCTCCGACGATTGTCCGAACTTCCGTCGAACTCTCGAACTCCCAACGTGATCATTGTCTTGACTCCGGTGCAACTCCTGCTGCATGTCTTACTTTCATCGTAGTTAATCCTGCACACTTATCTTAACATATAGATTAGATAACAAATGACAATTGACTTCATCATCAAAATCCGAGATTCAACAAATAGATGATCATGGACCGTGTGATGTGTGTGTACTTGTGAGTATTATTATTATTGGGGCCTATAAGCCACAAATTTATTTTTCATTTATTGTCGGGCCTACGTGCCTATGATTAAGGTACAATCATAGGAGGAGATGTAGTGGGAGCGCGGAAGTGATAGCGGGACCCACGAGGTCGAGATGGATGATCGCGACACATGGGGATACGTCAAGATACCGACGTAATCGACGAGGACTAGATGGACGGTCACAGGACATGAAGATACGCCGCTACACATAGATCTTGATGTGAGTGATTAGGCCCATTAGCTCGAGCCTGATCACATTAGGCTATGGCCCATGATCATTTATTGTGATTGCTCATGTGATGTGTGATTACTTATACACATACTAGATATGTATATTTGCATGTGATGTAGATATATATTAAATATGTATATACATGACATCTCATATTAGGAGACCAAATCAATATCTCCTCTCTCGATAATATTAAATCGATAAACGTGAGGTAATTAGATTGACCCACGTGGCCTTCCATCGTTATAGGTAGGGACCGATTCTTGACGTAAGTTGAGTTGGTCAAGTCCCTCGAGGCTCACCTATATCACAATTTGCTATCTTGCCTACAAAATAGAGATGTCACCGGTGACCTAAGGACATGGTATGCTTGGTCGAGTCCCTTAAGGGTATATCATCAAATCAAATTCATCTTGTAACAATGATGTTGACTTAACTAAACATCATAATTGGTTGAGTCCCTCAAGACCATGGTGGTTCGAAGGCCGAACAGGATGGGAATCATAAGGAGTTGTGATCAGAAAGAGTTGCCTACCTTTATGAGCTTAGTGTGATTGGTTGAGTCCCTCAAGATTACGTTAAGACATCGATTGGATCTCGATCCCCACTAGAGATCCGAGATCCGTCGGGGGTCTTTGATTCACATACCGAAGGGAGTTATGTATTTCGCGAGAAAATAGTGGGAGGAGATTAAGATAGAAGTTCATATCTTATTTATTTATTTTTCTACAAAATCTGTATGTTCTTTATTTCTGCTATATCTTTATTTTTAGAAAATATTGCTTTTAAATCCCTTACATGGCATACTTGATATTAATCGCCTCATTGGACCGAATTATACAAATTCGCTCTGCAACTTGAGAATTATTCTCATGACGGAGAAAATCGCGTATGTCCTTAATACAATGATGCCTATGCCCAAGGAAGAGGCAAGCGAGGATGAGATCACTCGTTACGTGAAGTACAGAGATGACTCCACTCTTGCTCAGTGTTACATATTAGGCTCCATGACTCTTGAGTTACAAAGATAGCATGAAAAGATGGGTGCTAGATCTATTCTCGTACATGTTTGTAAACTGTATGAGTAATAGAGGACTCAGCAATTTGAGATATTCAATACCCTCTTTCATACTAAGATGACTAAGGGGACATCGGTTCAGAACCATGTCCTAAAAATGATTAAGTCGATAGAGAAACTCATAGGTCTAGGAATGGTCCTAGAGGATAACTTGTGTGTGGATCTTGTGCTTTAGTCCCTACCAGATTCCTTTTCACAGTTCATAATAAATTTTAATATGAAGAAGCTTGAGGTGACTCTCCCTAAGCTCCTCAATATATTGAGGGAGGTAGAGAGCACTATCAAGAAAGAGAAGCCAATTCTCTATACTGGTGAGACCATAAAGAAAAGAAAGGCAAAAAAGTCCCTTAAGAAGGGCAAGGGCAAGGGCAGATCGGGTAAAGCAAAGGTTGCTAATAAAGACCCAACAAAGGACAAAGGCTAATGCTTCAACTACGACAAAGATAGACACTAGAAGAGGAACTACAAAGAGTAACTTATATAGAGGGCGAAACAAAAGCTTGAACTCGTCCATTCTGTATTGCACTCCTACTCTATATATTGGTGTAATGCATTTCTTCTGCCTGCTGGACTTCTCCAAGATATTGAATGATTATTAATGAACTTCTTCTGGAATGACACAAATGATAAGGCAATGCATATGGTAAATTGGGATAGCATTTGCAAACCGAAAGATGAAGGGGGGCTAAACTTGAGAAATACTAGAGATTGGAATCAAGCATGCCTGGTACAACAATTATGGGATCTTTTGCAAAACAAATGTTCCTTATGGTCACAATGGGTTTCTGCTAGGTATCTTTCAAAGGAATCAATCTGGGAAATTTCAACAAGAATATACCACTCTACAGCTTGGAACGGAATTTTAAAGGCAAGGAATTGGCTAATCAAACACATTTCGTATGCAATCTCTTCTGGAACTAGAACTAATATGTGGTATGATCCTTGGGTGAATGGGAAGAGTATATTTCAATTATATGGCAACAGAATACGAAAAGATCTTGGGGCTCCCAAAGATTGGAAGGTTTTCGAGTTCATTGCTAACGGTACCTAGTGTCTCCCTAATCCTATTTCTCCCGAAATGTTATCACTTTGGCTGACTATCATAGCTATTCCAATTAGGAACAACTCTTCAGATATACTTATTTGGCCTCATGACAATGGCAAATTTAGTGCCACATCCGCATGGAATCAAATTAGGCAAAGAAATAACAAGTGGGTCCCAAGTAGTTGGACATGGGATCGACCGGGATCACAAAGACATCCTTATGTACATGGCAGGCCCTTCTCAATAAACTACCTACAATAAACAATATGAAAAGAAGAGGTATCTATCATGTTAACCGATGCTCCCTTTGTTTGCAACAAGAAGAAACTGTTGACCACCTCTATTTTGCTTGTGATTATACAAAATGGATATAGAAGGAGATTCTCCAGCGATTTGAACTCAATAGACTGCCGCAACCAAACTTGCACCAAGAACTAGCAAAGGTTACTTTCAGATGCGCTATTTGATGGGATGTGGAAGGAGAGATGTAATAGAATCTTTGAATATCAACACACAAACAATGCTCAGCTCTTGAAAGAGATTATTAGAGACTCAAGATCCTGTATGGAGCATGATCTCAAAACCGAGCACTTCACCCGAAGAGAAAAAGATATTTTTATCAAATTTAATTTTGCTATTAGCTAAAGATCTTGAGAATGATGCCAAATAATGTACCCATAGGTAGTTATAGTCTACAGCATGTGTAGTCATAACTATCGCATTCGCACTCTATGAGTTACTTGGCTTTGTCTATGACTTGTATAGATAAAGCTATTTGTAGAAACTTTACACATAATCAATTTACTTTTACTTACAAAAAAAAAAAAGCTTGAAAAAGCTTCAGGTACATTAATGATCAGTCTCCATTTGTCAATAATTCACTGGACTTATCGACTACGGAGACTACGGACTTACTAGACCACTATGTCATAGTCCCCAAATGATATAGGGGAATCCAATAATTTGGACATATCTGTCCTTAATTACCCTATACCTATAGTCCTTCATCCATCTAACATTCCAGAGACTGTATACATATAGTCCGTCCCATTGAATATAAGAGGACGAGTGATAGAAAGACCCTCATGATTATAAAAAAAAGCCATTTCTCTTAGGTGTTAAACCAAATGAGAAAATTTTGGCTCTAATACCAACTATTATAATCAAGTCAGCACTAAGAGGGGGGGGGGGGGGGGTGAATTAGTGATTTTCTAAAAATTACATTGAGTCAGAAAACTTTGTTTCAGTTAAATGTGTATAAGAAATATATTTAATATAAAGAGAGTGTGAAGTGGAGTAAGTAGCCAAGTCAATAGTGTTAGGATCGGAGCGGCACTAAGAGGGGGGGTGAATTAGTGCAGCGGATTAAAACTTCGGTTTTAGAAAAATCTTTCATACGTTAAGAACGAAACTTGAAAAGCTTAACTTGAAAGCGTATTCTTAAAGTTGCATAGCAAGGGTAATAAGAAACTAAAGTAGTAAGAAGGTTTGCAGTAATGTAAATGGCAATAATGAAATGTAAACCAGAGATTACGCCAATTTTAGAGTGGTTCGGTCAAATGACCTACATCCACTTGCGAGGCCCCTCTTCGATGAGGCTCCCACCTTCCACTAGCAAATATCTTGAAATGGAAGGGTAAACACCCCTCTTACAACCTTTTACAAGCAGTTCAACCTCTTACAAATTTTCAATAAGAAAGAAGGAGGAGAACTCTCTAGCAAATTGAAAACAAGACTTGCTAAGACTTTCTAAGACTTTTTTCTCAATCAAATGCTTGTCAAAAGTGGTAACCTCAGCTGAGATTTGAGGGGTATTTATAGGCCTCAAGAGGATTCAAATTTGGGCTCCAAAATTTGAATTCTCTTTGGGTTCCCGATGCTGGAGGTGCAACCGCCCAGCCAAGCGGTGCCAACGCCCAGTGCTCGGGTGCTGGATGGTGGAACCGCCCAGCCAAGGAGGTGTCACCGCCCAGCTCTGGGGTGCTGGGCGGTGCCACCGCCCATCCAGGCGGTGCCATCGCCTGGCTCTTCGGTTCATTGGTTTAGCTTAATTTTAGCCCAAACCAAATCTGACTTTGGGCCTAGTTGGCCCCTAACCAGGATATAGGATTATCTATTAATCCTAATCCTAATTACAAGTGAACAACATAACAAAACACATCCTAAGCAAGTTTTCAACCGCGAACGTCGAGTTTTGTTCCGGCGAGCTTTCCGACGAACTTCTTCCGACGGACTCCCATCAAGCTCCCGAACTTGTGATGACTTTAATGAGTAGCCGAGCCTTCTCGGTGATCTCCGTGAGCCTCCGACAATCTCTTCGGCGAACTTTCGAAAGTTTCGATAGGTTCCCGATTTCTTCTCGGTTGGGTCCGGTAGCATCTCCGACGATTCTTCGGACTCTTAAACGTCCATCGAACTTGACTCCGGTATCCTTGCTTTATGTTTTCTGGTTATCGTAGTTAATCCTGCACACTTAACTCAATAATATGGATTAGATCAATTAACCCACCAATTGATTGTATCATCAAAATCCGAGATTCAACAATCTCCCCCTTTTTGATGATGACAATCAATTGATGACGGAGTTAAACATAACTCCCCCTATCTATATGCCATATTATGAGAAGATAAAAAATACTTGAATTCCATCCCATTGGATTCAAGCATAACCCGATAAGTTCTAATCGTAGAGTTATCGTTATCCTCATTAAACAATAGTAAGTATGAAACTTCGATGAAAATCATAAGTTAAATGATAAGGGACGAATTTTGCTCCGACAGACGATAAAGATTTTCAATATAAATTTCATGATATAGATGTAAGGCATGCTTTCAATATAATAAATCTTGTGATATTTTCAAGGATTTGCAAGGCATATAAGACATTCATATCACACAAGTTTTTGTAATTCATATAAGTCATGCTATCGTTATGGTGTAAGTCATCACTTAGTCATCACTTCTCCCCCTTTGTCATCAACAAAAAGAGACAAGCCAACTAATTGATGATTATAGAAAAAAGGTTTAGCATTTAACAAAGTTCATCATTCAAATTTGCCAAAAATAGTTTATCCAAAAGACATCATCATTTATGCAGATTAAAACAGTAGTTATCTAAAAGGAAGGATCAGTTATCGTTCAATCGATGACAAACTTGAACTTGTTGTTAAAAGCAAATAGAACAGGATAAAAAGATACATCAATTTAATCCTTAGGAGGTAATCCACAGTGCTGATACATGATATCTATTTTTTCATTCATCTGTCGTAGTGTCTTCAAAATTTCAACTTGTTGATTCTGAATTTGTTCTTGCTGTGATTTGATCTGAGACAGTTCCGCCATAATGATACCTTCAGAGGAGGAAATAGGAGCTGAAGGTGCTGCGCCAAAGGGACTAGGAGGAGGAGATTCATTTCCCATAAGAATTGGTGTTTCGGGGTGTTCTATTAGTGGAGGAATTGGATCCGTCCTTCTAGGCTGCCTAACCCATATGCCATTGCTAAAAGTGCACCTAAGTCTTTTCAGTAGGTTTTTATTTATTATGTTATATCGATCATTTTGAATAGATTCTTCATCGGGTGGAATGCAAATGTCATAGGCATGAAGAAATCTAGTGATTAACCTCCCATATGGTAATATAGTATCTTTAGTCATAATATCCTGCATGTGTTGGCGAATTAAGTACCCAAAACAATTATGCTGACCGGTCATAATCCAATACATGGTTCCTATCTCTATTTGACTTATTTCGTCAAGATGAAATTGTTTGGGGAATATGATGCTTGTGATAATGTGATGAAGAATTTTAGAGTTGAAAGGCAGTAAGTGTTCACAACTCTTGGGTAAGAAGTCAAGGTTTAGATTTGCAAAAATTGTTTCTACGGCTTCGGTATAGGTTGCTCCTATTGTGTTGACGTCCCATTTACCTTTAAAATAGCATCCCCTATCTTTTCCAGTTATGCCAATTAGCTCACAAATAGTGCTGTCAAATATTCTAATGGGTCTTCCTAGAATGTAAGTGCTTAGGCTATCGTTGTCCTCATATAGGTTGGCATAGAACAATCTAACTAATCGCGGATAGATTGGTTCATCTATTTGTAGTAGAGGTAGAGCTTCTAGGTGTGCAAACCACCTAATGGGTTCTAAGTCCTCTAGTTCATCTAGATCAACGTATTTTCCCTTATGGATACATCGTGTTTCAAATTTTAGAAAGCTAAGGGTTACCTCTTTTGATCTAAAAAGATCATGGTCAAATGAATCTCCTTCAATCTTTTTTCCTTTTGATCTCTTAGGAGCCATTACCTAGACAAGATGATGATGAAATTGTGAAAAATAAGCAAGGGAAAGAGGAAAGAAAAGAGGGAATGGGATACCAAAACGAGGGATTTCAAGTGTTACCTTATGAAGATTATGTTGAGAGATGGAAAGCTTGGACCACCAAGAATCCTTCTCCAATGCTTCTAAGAGTTAGAATGAGGGTTAGAGGGAATGGGAGAGGGTTTTGATAGGTTTTTTTTTTTTTGATAGAGATGGTCTTATTAGGACCCTATTCATGATGTAACAAGCCGTATTTATGGCTTCGGCCCAAAAATATTTGGGTAACCTATGTTCATTTAACATAGTTTTGCCATTTCTTGTAGGTTTCTATTTTTCCTTTCAACTACTCCATTTTGTTGAGGATTTCTTGGAGTTGAGAAGTTGTGATTGTACCCATTAACTTCGCAAAAATTTTGAAAGTCACGGTTTTGGAATTCACCACCGTGATCACTCCGAATTGATGAAATCATGAAGCCTTTTTCGTTTTGAGTGAGTTTACAAAATTTAGAGAAACACTTGAAGCAATCACTTTTGTGAGCTAAGAAATAGGTCCAAGTGTATCTAGAATAGTCATCCACAATCACAAAAGCATATTTGCTTCCACCTAGACTTGTTGTATCAATTGGTCCAAATAAGTCCAAATGGATCAATTGTAATGGTCTAGTGGTGCTAATTTGATTTTTTGGTTTGAAGCTTGTTTTTATTTGTTTGCCTAGTTGACATGCATCACATACCTTATCCTTAATAAACTTTATATTCGGAATCCCTCGTACTAATTCTTGAGATGAGATTTTAGATATTGTTTTCATGCTTGCATGACCTAATCTCCTATGTCAAAGCCAAGCATCATCATTTACGGCGGAGAAACATATTTCATTACTTAGTTCATCATGATTGATGGTATAGACATTATTTTGTTTTAAAGCAATCATAGTCATGTTATGATTTGGTTTTTCAATAATGCACATATTTGATTCAAATCTAACGATATAACCTTTATCGCATAGTTGACTAATACTCAAGAGATTATGTTTCAATCCATCAACTAGTAAAACATCATCAATGGAAAAACTAAATTTGTTACCAATAGTTCCCTTGCCAATGATTTTGCCTTTGTTGTTGTCTCCGAAGGTGACGTACCCTTCTTCTTTGCTAGTGAGCATAGACAAATGAGATGGATCTCCAATCATATGTCTTGAGCATCCACTATCGAGATACCATCTCTTGCTCCTAGCTTGTGGGTTTGTCTACAAAAGAGGATGATTTTTAGGTACCCATTTGATTTTGGGTGCCTCAAAAATTGACCCACTAACTTTGTTATTTATTTTTTAATCCTTTATAGTTCCTTTAGGAACCCATATTAATTTTTGTGAACTAATTTTCCTAAATGGATATTTGTAGGCAATATGTCCGGATTTACAACAGAAGTTACATTTCATATAAGAGGAAACATGTAATGTACGTCCTTTTATGAAAGTGGTAGGATTTTGATGTAATCCTTTTACAAATCCAATTCCATTTCTATTTTCGATGTGACCCTTGTGTGCAAGGATCATATCTAATCCTTTGCTACCAACCTTAAACTTGTTTAAGGTTGCCTTAAGAAGCAAATTTTTATTTTTTATTGCTTCTAAATGCTCACACTTAGAGCATGGAGGAGTTTGAAGACTATCAAACTTATCTTGTAGCAAAGCATGCTCTTTCTTTAAGATACTTAACTTCTTGCTAACAGTTCTACATTCATCAAATAATTCATGAAAAGCGATAGAGAGTTCTTCAAAAGATAAATCTTCATTAAATAAATCATATACCTCTTCTCCTAAAGCCATTAGCGCGTAATGAGCAACTTGCTCGGTGTTGGACTCCTCTTCTTCGGAAGCGCTTGAATCATCCCATGTTGCTTTGAGCGCCTTCTTCTTTGATATCCTCTTTTTGGCTTGAGGACAATCGTTCTTGTAGTTTCCCGGTTTTTTGCATTCATAGCAAATCACTTGGTCCTTCTTTTGTTCAAATTTATTTTTTATATTATTTTTAAATTTGTTCTTTCTTAAATATTTTTTAAAATTTTGAGTCAAAAGTGCAATGTCATTGTCATTGTCCTCATCACTTGATGTTCCTTTCAAGTGGTCTTCTTGTGATTTGAGTGCCATATCCTTCCTGTTCTTTGGAAGGGGGTTCTCGAGCTCGTCATGAGCTTGACATGTCATTTTGTAGGTCATTAGACACCCAATGAGTTCTTCAAGAGCGAATGCTTTAAAGGTCTTTAGCCTCTTGAATGGCCGTAACTTTTGGATCCCAACTTTTAGGGAGGGATCTTAAGATTTTAGTTACTAGTTCAAAGTTAGTAAAATCTTTACCAAGAGCTTTGAGTCCATTGATGACATCCGTAAACCGGGTGTACATGTCTCCGATGGACTCACTTGGTTTCATTCGGAAAAGTTCGTAAGAGTGCACAAGGATGTTGATTTTGGACTCTTTCACTCGGCTAGTGCCTTCATGAGTGACCTCAAGAGTTCTCCAAATATCAAAAGCCGAATCACACATTGAAACACGATTAAATTCATTTTTGTCTAATGCACAAAACAAGGCATTCATAGCCTTTGCATTTAAAGCAAAAACCTTCTTCTCCAATTCATTCCATTCGCTCATCGGAAGAGAAGATTTTTGAAATCCATTCTCGACAATAGACCAAACCTCAAAGTCCATAGAAATGAGGAAGATCCTCATGCGAGTCTTCCAATATGTGTAATCCGACCCATTAAACAAAGGTGGTCGTGCAATAGAATGGCCCTCTTGCATGTCGGAGTAAGCCATCTCTCTTGGGTATTAAACCAAATATGAGAGATAACCTTACTCTGATACCACTTGTTAGGATCGGAGCGGTACTAAGAGGGGGGGGTGAATTAGTGCAGCGGATTAAAACTTCGGTTTTAGAAAAATCTTTCGTACGATAAGAACGAAACTTGAAAAGCTTAACTTGAAAGCGTATTCTTAAAGATGCGCGGCAAGGGTAATAAGGAACTAAAGCAGTAAGAAGGTTTGCAGTAATGTAAATGGCAATAATGAAATGCAAACCAGAGATTACGCTGATTTTAGAGTGGTTCGGTCAAATGACCTACATCCACTTGCGAGGCCCCACTTTGATGAGGCTCCCACCTTCCACTAGCAAATCTCTTGAAATGGAAGGGTAAACACCCCTCTTACAACCTTTTACAAGCAGTTCAACCTCTTACAAATTTTCAATAAGAAAGAAGGAGGAGAACTCTCTAGCAAATTGAAAACAAGACTTGCTAAGACTTTCTAAGACTTTTCTCTCAATCAAATGCTTCTCAAAAGTTGTAACCTCAGCTGAGATTTGAGGGATATTTATAAGCCTCAAGAGGATTCAAATTTGGGCTCCAAAATTTGAATTCTCTTTGGGTTCCCGATGTTCGAGGTGCAACCGCCCAGCCAAGCGGTGCCATCGCCCAGCGCTTGGGTGCTGGATGGTGCAACCGCCCAGCCAAGGAGGTGTCACCGCCCAGCTCTCGGGTGCTGGGCGGTGCCACCGCCTGGCTCTTCGGTTCATTGGTTTGGCTTAATTTTAGCCCAAACCAAATCTGACTTTGGGCCCAGTTTGCCCCTAATCAGGATATAGGATTATCTCTTAATCCTAATTACAAGTGAACTACATAACAAAACACATCCTAAGCAAGTTTTCAACTGCGAACGTCAACTTAACCCATGGCCCTTAGGTTCCCTCCTATTTATAGAGGCCCCTTGTCAACTTACCCTAATGGATCCTGCCATATTAGGTACTAGATCTCCATCTAACTACCCATGCTACTTAGATTAGTGGGTCTCTATTAAATAATCTCTCATTAGCTCTTATTAGAACTCATCCATACAATCCAATAATTCAAGGGCTTATTGGATATCCAATAAGATAGAGGCACCAACGGATATCTCATATCTAAACCTGTACTCATCACAATACTTACCATATGTGTATGACCCTCTAGGCCCAATATCGAGCTGGCCGTGAGTCATACCTATCAGAACTCCTTCTGTCTTAGCGAATTATTATCTTCATAATAATTTACTTGACTCATCAACTACGAATGTATTAGGCCACTACATCGTAGTCCCCTAATGATATAGGGGAATCCAATCCATTGGACCTATTTGTCCTTAGTTACCAGGTATCTATTGTCCCTCATCTATCTAATATCCAAAAGATCGTATACTAGGTATGGTGCTGTCAGATCCATATGGTTTTTACTCGAGTCTCGCTCTAATCGAATTCTCCTAGAGAACTCTTTCTCTCTAAATTCGAATGATCGTGGCTAGGGATTTGTATGAGTGAGAACACATGTGATATTCTTTTCATGACACCGTGAGCACATGATCCTTTATTGACACTTAATAGCCCTCGTAAGGTTAGCTACCATTCCCGATGATCGACTATACTAAATTAAAAATTTCTTGGCCTATAAGTCCGGTATCAAAGAGTGGAGTACTCGTATAAGATATCCTTAGTATCTCAGGTCTAAGGATCAAATATATCATTAGGACTACGGAGTCATTGTTTGACAATAAAGCATCATCAACCATCCAACATTTCGTGAGCGGATCAATCAATGAACTCATTCTCCAATTAGCACATGCATTGTATCCTTAGTATCCCCATACGAGCAGCTATAAGACCAGCTACCTCAATTATATGAATAGGTATATAGTACACTAGTCTATTCGGTTATCTCGATATCTCTCTCGAGTAACCTATAATCGGGATTATTTAGGGTTTGTATTTAAAGGTGAATCGATCTCACTATCATGATCTTATCATGATCTGATTCCCATTGTATAGATCCATGAACATCACAATATATATATTCATGCAACAAGCAATATAAAGTGATAAAATGCCAAATATATAATAAAAAAAAAGAATGCATATCATGCCATACGTGTCATCACTCACGTGATTGGCTTGCAGGGCACCTATTGTTGGGAAATCTTGGGGGCGACATCACATGCGTAGTGGAAGAACAAGAAAAACAAAATCTCCTATTCCCAAAGAGATGTTCGTCGTCGTGCAAAGATTGTTGTGCAAAATTCACGAAACTTAAAACTACGTATAGAGTAGATTGTGTTACCTAGGGAGATCATATATCCCTGTTTCCTTACAAATCTTTAGGAGAGGGTGAAGGAGGTCAAGCGTCCTCCTCTCTAGCAGTGATCCACATAGCAGGGCTACGATGACACTCCTCAAAACTCCACGTCTACTCTGAGGTGGAGAGGGGAAGGAGAATAGGAGAGGCAAGCAAAGGCTCTAGCCTATGAGGCTCTGAATCCCTCCTATTTATAGATCTCCCCTGTCAAACCCTAATAGATCCTCCTCTAGTGGGTATTAGATCTTCATCCAATAACCCAAGCCTTTTAGATTAGTGGATCTCTATCTAATAATCTCTCGTGGGCTCTTATTTATCTTGTCCATGTGATCAATTTAGGGGCTTATTGGATATCCAATAAGACAAGGGCTCCGTTGGATATCTTATATCCGAACCTCTACTCATCGCAATACCTACCATATGTGTGTGACCCTCTAGGCCCAATATCGAGCTAGCCATGAGTCATACCTATTAGAACTCCTTCTAACTCAGTAAATTATTATCTCTGTAATAATTCACTCGACTCATCGACTACGGACGTATTAGGTCACTATGCCGAAATGTATCATGAATGCTTGAAACATATCGTAATGTGGCATGAATACTTGAAAATATTTCATTCTTAAAATCATGCTTAATTTCGTATCAAAATGATAAGTGTGCATCACTATGATTATCACGTTTAATTTCCTACATACAATTGATATCATGCATCAGATTAATGAGTTGTCATCTTTAAAATTTGAATCTTGCTAAATTTCATATATGAAATTCATATCATACTTGAAAATGATGATAGTCTATCATCATTCTATATTAGACTTAAAAATGATGTCATGCCTTGACATCATTTGTATTATGATAAATACGTGGTATCATATTTTGAGATGGTAAATTATGATTGGTATCATGATGTGCATGTCGATAAGTTTAAATGCATATAACTTATCGGTTTGATGCTTGAATTCAAATGCCTTGAATTCAAGAGTATCTTTTCTCAAGTATGACATATAGATAGGAGGAGTTAATGTTAACTTCATCATCAATTGATTGCCATCATAAAAAAAGGGGAGATTGTTGAATCTCCGATTTTGATGATGAAATCAATTGGTAAATTATTTGATCAAATCTATTTGTTGAGAAAAGTATGCAGGATTAACTATGATAGCGATCAAGGCATAAAGTAAAATGAAGTGCTGAAGTCAAGATCGAGAATTCGATGGGAGTTCTCCCAGGTGGTCTGGGCTGTGGTACCACCCAGACTGAGCGGTGGTATCACCGGTAGTTATTACTGTCAGGCGGTGGTATCGCCTTGTCAGGCGATGGTACCACCAGAGCTCAGTATCCGAGACTTTATCAAGCGGTGGTACCGCCAGACTCGGTGGTGGTACCGCCTAGTGTTAGAGTGTCAGGCAGTGGTACCGTCCAATACTGGCGGTGGTACCGCTAGTACCCCGAAAATCTGGGATGAGACATTTTTTTGCTCCAATTTTGAAGCCATTGGGGCCTATAAATACCACACCATTTTCTACATGAAAGGGTAATAAAGTGATATCTAAGTGTAGAAAAATCTTTAAGTGTTGGGGTGTAAAAAGTGTTATAAAAGTGCAAGAGACCTCCTCTTTTTCATCCAAGAAGAGGTGTGAGGCTTATAAAAGTTATCTCCTAAACCCTGTAAAGGAGAAAGCACTGTAAAGAGGTGGTTGGTCTTCGCCTATTGAAGAAAGACCATTAGTGGACACTAGTGACCTCGATGGAGGAGGAATCGGAAGTGGATGTAGGTCACAACGATCGAACCACTTTAAATTCGGGTGTGTTCTTTCCTTACGGCTTATTCTCTTTACTACATTTTACTTTACTTCATTGTAAACAGTCCAATCTATTGAATCTCGAATTTTGATAATGAAAACAATTGATGAGTGTTTATGATTTAATCTGTGTTTTGAGTGACATAGGATGCTTCGATCAGGATAAGACAATTAAAGCAGGAAGAATCATGTTGTGCCAAAGGAAAACAAGTCAGAAGATTGGACGTCGAGCCAGAGGATCGGTCAACGTATCGATAGAAGGCTTCGGGCCATGGATTCGAGCATCGGGCCAAGAAGAGCAGATATTGCGCCAATGATATCGGAGTTGCAGAGTCAACTAGCCGATTGGGCAATAGGCCACAAGAGAGGACGATGCGCCGAAGAATCAGACAAAGCGTCGAGGGACCAATGATATGTCGGACAACATGATTAATGCTAAGTATTAATTGTCTAGATAGAAGTGTATTTTACATATGCAGGATTAACTATGATAGCAAGGCACAAAGCAAAATGAAGCCCCAGAGTCAAGGATGTGATTTCGTTGGGAGTTCGAGAGTTCGTCGGAAGTCCGAACGTTCGTCCGAAGTTCTGTCGGAACCAGCCGAGAAGTCTCGGAGCTTGCTAGAGAAGCGCGTCGGAACTCACCAAGAAAATTGTCATGAAGTCCAGGAGCTTGCCAGGAGTCCGCTGGAACATTGCTGAGAGATTGACGGTGTTAGGATCGGAGTGGTACTAAGAGGGGGGGGGTGAATTAGGGCAGCGGTAAAGTATGATAAACTTTTGATGATTTAAACACTTTCGGAAACTTTGTACGATAAAAGCAACGTTTCGTTTGAAACCATTTCGATTGCATTTTAACTTGAAGGGATACGTAAGAAGGAGACAAAGAAGTAGAACATTAAAGTGAAGATGGTTTGCAGTAATATAAATGACAATAAGATAAACACAAACCGATTTATAGTGGTTCGGTCATGCGACCTACATCCACTTGTGAAGCCTTCTTCGATGAGGCTCCCAACTTCCACTAGTAAATCACTTTGAAGGGGAAGGACAAATACCCCTCTTACAACCTTTTACAAGTGGTTTACTCTCTTACAAATTTTCAAAGAGAAAGAAGGAGGTGAACACTCAAGCAATTGAAAACAAAAACTTGCTAAAGACTTTCCTAAGACTTTTATCTCAATCTCTTGCTTCTCAAAGGTTGTAACCATAGTTGAGAATTGAGGGGTATTTATAGGCCCCAAGAAGATTCAAATTTGGGCTCCAATTTTTGAATTCTCTTGGGTTCCCGAGGCTGGCGGTGCCACCGCCTGTCGGTGGCAGTGCCACCGCCTATCACCGCCCGACCTCTTGGGTTCTGGGCGATGCCACCGCTCAGTCCAGTAGTGCCACCGCTCAGTTCTCGAGTTCTAGGCGGTGCCACCGCCTAATCTGGCGGTGCAACCGCCTACACTATTTCAACTCACTGGTTGGGCTTCAAACTTGGCCCAAACCAGTTCGAACTCAAGCCCAATTGGCCCCTACTTGGGTTATAGGATTAATACTTAATCCTAACCCTAATTAATGTGCTAACTATGAATTTAAAGATATTTTCTAAGCTATTACAAAGTCCGCAAGTCAAGACTTTTTCCGGTGAGCTTCCGACGGTCTTCCGATGAACTCTCGGAAACCATTCTGCGGACTCCCGGCAAGCTCCTAGACTTCACAATTTGATCTTGGCAAGTTCCAACGAGCTTCTTCGCCAAGGTTCGATCTTTCTCGGTGAGCTCCACGAACTTCCAACAAACCTTCCGACGAGCTTCCGAAAAACCCTTTGGCAAGCTCTCTACTCATTCCCTTCCAAAGAGTCGAGATCCAAAAGAAACGACAATACAAGAGGTGAAAAACCTAAATAACCTACCATTTAAAGAACTAATTCGGTCTTTAATGACCTACAAAATGACTAATGTGACACTTGATGAATATGAGAACCACCTTCCAAAGAACAAGAAGGATTTCAGACTTAGAACAATCGAAGACCACTCGAGCATAAGCTCAAGTGATGGTGAACTTAAACTCATCACAATGAAATGTAAAAGGTTCTTGAAACAAGAATTGAAGAACAAAAATAAACTTAAAAAGAATGCAACTATTTTCTTTGAACGCAAGAAGAAGGAAGCAATCTTGGATGAATCGAGCTTCTCCGAAGACAAGGAGAAAGTCAACAAAGGCAATGTGGCAAACTACGCCTTAACGGCTTTCGACGATGAGGTAATCAAAATCCCCCTAATTTATTTTGAAATTATATGATGCTTTTCATGATATATATTTTTTATTTAGTTTAGAATAATTTATTTTCTTGAAAATTGTATGTTTAAAAATGTAATGAAAATGCAAAAATAAAATTATATCATGCTTAAATTTCTAGTGATTTTAAAAATAATTATGAAAATTACATGTTTTATGAAAATACAAAAAAATGTTAGATTTAAATGTAATGATAATCCTATGTATGTTTTTGAAAAATTTCTTCTTGATGATTTTTTATTTTGATTGCAAAATGATTTAAGCCTTATGAAATCATGCTTGAGGCTTTAATGATGTAATGAAGTAATAATGTGCATCTTTATGATTTCCGTATTGCTTTTTATTTTAAATGAAAATGCTCTATGTTTAATGCAATAATGCTTGATGTTTTCAAGACATAATGATATAAGATGTAATGAAAATGTTAAACGACTTTGTATCTTACTTGATGATTTTATATTATGCATGAGGATTTGAAGTAATGATTTGAAGGTTAGCATTTTGAAATTATGCTTGATGATTTTTTTGGTAAGTAAAAGTAAATTGATTATGTGTAAAGTTTCTACAAATAGCTTTATCTATACAAGTCATAGACAAAGCCAAGTAACTCATAGAGTGCGAATGCGATAGTTATGACTACACATGCTGTAGACTATAACTACCTGTGGGTACATTATTTGGCATCATTCCCAAGATCTTTAGCAAATAGCAAAATTAAATTTGATAAAAATATATTTTTCTCTTCGGGTGAAGTGCTCGGTTTTGAGATCATGCTCCATACAGGATCTTGAGTCTATAATAATCTCTTTCAAGAGCTGAGCATTGTTTGTGTGTTGACATTCAAAGATTCTATTACATCTCTCCTTCCACATCCACCAAATAGCGCATCTGAAAGTAACCTTTGCCAGTTGTGTAAGAGGCCCTTTTCTTGAGAAACATTGCATAAGGTCGCCTAGTTCTTGGTGCAAGTTTGGTTGCAGCAGTCTATTGACTTCAAATCGCTGGAGAATCTCCTTCCATATCCATTTTGTATAATCACAAGCAAAATAGAGGTGGTCAACAGTTTCTTCTTGTTGCAAACAATGGGAGCATCGGTTAACATGATAGATACCTCTTCTTTTCATATTGTCTATTGTATGTAGTTTATTGAGAAGGGCCCGCCATATACATAAGGAGTGTCTTTGTGATCCCGGTCGATCCCATGTCCAACTGCTTGGGACCCACTTGTTATTTCTTTGCCTAATTTGATTCCATGCGGATGTGACACTAAATTTGCCATTGTCATGAGGCCAAATAAGTATATCTGAAGAGTTGTTCCTGATTGGAATAGCTATGAAAGTCGGCCAAAGTGATAACATTTCGGGAGAAATAGGATTAGGGAGACACCAGGTACCGTTAGCAATGAACTCGGAAACCTTACAATCTTTGGGAGCCCTAAGATCTTTTCGTATTCTATCGCCATATAATTGAAATATACTCTTCCCATTCACCCAAGGATCATACCACATATTAGTACTAGTTCCAGAAGAGATTGCATACGAAATGTGTTTGATTAGCCAATTCCTTGCCTTTAAAATTCCTTTCCAAGCTATAGAGTGGTATGTTCTTGTTGATATTTCCCAGATTGATTCCTTTGAAAGATACCTAGCAGAAACCCATTGTGACCATAAGGAACATTTGTTTTGCAAAAGATCCCACAATTATTGTACCAGGCATACTTGATTCCAATCTCTAGTATTTCTCAAGTTTAGCCCCCCTTCATCTTTCGGTTTGCAAATGCTATCCCAATTTACCATATGCATTGACTTATCATTTGTGCCATTCCAGAAGAAGTTCATTAATAACCGTTCAATATCTTGGAGAAGTCCAGTAGGCAGAAGAAATGCATTACACCAATATATATAGTAGGAGTGCAATACAGAACGGATGAGTTCGAGTCGTCCTGCTTTTGATAGAAGCCTATTTTTCCAAGAAGAAATTCTATTCTTTATTTTTTGTAGGATAGGCTGACAGTGGGTTTTGTGAATGCCTGTGGATATGAGCGGGAGAACCAAATAAGGAACTGGCAGGCTTCCCTCACTAACCCCCAAAGTTTGTGCAATAAAGACCTTATCCTCAACGTAAGGGCTCATATATACTTTACTTTTCGCATGATTTAACTGAAGTACAAAAACCATACCAAAGTCATTCATAATAGTAGCCAGGTTCTTTACTGAAGTTGGATCATTTTGGAGAAAGATAAGTAAATCATCTGCAAATGTTATATGTGATATATGAATAGAGCCAGCATTGGGTACCTTAATGCTGCCATTTAAGACTACATGTTCCAACATACAGCTAAGTCCTTCCATCGCAATAGTAAAGAGATACGGAGAGAGTGGATCAACTTGTCGGATGCCATTCGTGCTCCCAAAAAAACCAATAGGTGAGCCATTAAAGAGTATCGAAAACTTTGGAGTTTCCAGGCAAGATTGAATCCAATTAACCCATTGCTGTGGGAAGTTCATATCGAGGAGCATCTTATAGATAAATTTCCTATTAACTAAATCAAAGGCTTTTCGTAAATCAGCTTTAAAACATATTTTTGTCCCTCTTGCTTTTGAATGTAAATCTTTGACCAAGTCATTAGCAAGCAAAATGTTATGATGTATACTTCTCCCTTTGATGAAAGCAGCTTGATTTGGGCTAATGATCTTGTGTATTACCTTTTGCATTCTATTTGCCAATACTTTGGAGATGATCTTGTAAATAAAGTTGCATAATGATATGGGTCGATAGTTCTCTAGTGAATCAGCCCCTGCATTCTTCGGAATTAAAGAAATAAAAGTACAATTCATCTCTCTAAGAATATGACCTGAAGAGAAAAAATGTTGGCAAGCCTTGGTCACATCATTTCTAATAATAGACCAAGTAGTTTGGTAAAATTCAGCTGAAAATCCATCTGGACTTGGGCTTTTGTGCTTTGGTGACTTAAAGACAACACATACAATTTCATCGTCTGTAATTGGGGCATTGAGGATTGAAATAGCTTCCGAATCAAGTTTTCTAGTCGGCTCCACATTAATGTTATTAGTTTTCCCAGCTTGATTGAGTAAGGAATAAAAAAATTACTCTGTATGTGCTTTAACCTCATATAAATTCTCAATAAGATTATCATCTTTGTCTCTGCATTTGCTGATACGGTTAACAACCCTTCGAGTAGCAATTGAAGCATAGAAAAATTTAGTATTGGAATCTCCTAGTGTAAGCCAATGCTGTCGAGACTTCTGCTTTGCAAAACTTTCCTCCTGTTTTAAGGCTTGCATGAAGTTATTTCTAGCTTCTGTCTCTTTGTAGATAATATTCTCATCATTTGGCTGAAGTTGCAGCTCATGTTGCAATGACATTAGTTCCTTCCTGCAAAATTGAACTGTGGTGGTAATATTGCCAAAGGTATTTGTATTCCACTCCTTTAGTGCTGCTTTACAGGCTTTGAGCTTTTGACATAAGATCTAAGGGGGGGATCCATGCACTTTAACATTCCAAGCAGATCTGATAACATCAAGAAATTGAGGATGAGTACTCCACATGTTAAAGAATCTAAACGGTTTCTTGCCTCTTGGTGTCGCTTTGTCTGCGTGTATATACATTAAAGAATGGTCAGAAAACAAAGGAGCACCATACTCAAGAAGTGAATATGGGAAAACAAGTCGAGCTATTATTTTTCTGTTAGCTGCATCTTGATTACTCTAGGAGAGCCAATTACCCACAGATTTCATATCAAACAAAGCTGTAGTGTCAATGTAATCATTAAAACTTTGAAGCTGGCTTTCTGAAAGTTATCTACCCCCCTCTTTTTCATTTGTATACCGAACAGTATTAAAGTCTCAAAGAATAATTCAAGGTACATTGAGATATCCATTTGCAATATTAGTCAGGTCAAACCAAAGAGTATTTCTTTCTTGCATACTATTTGAAGCTTATATACTAGTGAAATTGAATTGACGGTCATTCTTTTTGTCCTCTACCTTAAGATGAATGAATTGATCAGTAGCAGAAATAAACCAAGCATTAATAGAGTTAGGATGCCATAAGACCCATATTCTACCAAAAGTTTCATTTGAGTCATTGGTAAACAGTTCTGCGTCCGGCCATATTAAATTCTTTTGAGCTTGAACGCGCGATTGTTTAATTTTCGTTTCTACTAGAATAACAATATCACATGCAGCAAACTTGATTATTCTGTTGAGCTCCCGACATTTTGTTAGAACCCTTGCAGATTCTAAACTTGGGGTTGATCTCTTTAGGGGATCGGCCTCCTTGGAACACTATAAGGGTTCCTCCCTCCAAGTTGCTGCTCAAAGGCTGCAGAAAAGGTTCATCTATTGCTTATGAAAAGAGAAGGAATAAATGGCTATTTATAGGGCTTCGAAACCCTAACTCATAATAGGACTCCTACTTAAGACTCTTACTTCTAACCAACTCCTAGTAGGACTCCTAGTCAAGACTCCTATTCCCTTACAACTCCTAATTCTTCTCTAAGAAAATACCTCCTACATGAATGCCCCTCTCAATTAGGACTCTCCTAGCTAGAGTCCTAACAGAATGTCCCTCTCAATTAGGACTCTCCTAGCTAGAGTCCTAACAGTTTTACATGAATGTCCCTCTCAATTAGGACTCTCCAAGCTAGAGTCCTAATACATTTCTCCGGCTTATTAAGTCCGCGAACATTCCAACATGTTAACTTCATCAGTAATAAAGAAATGAAAAGGTGGTAAGGTATTCCTCCTACGACTTTGGATGGACTGTACCATCCTTTTTCTTATCCTTCGGTTTTGTATTTTCCTCCCACATAATATCCTTACCTTTTATGGCTTTATTCCTATATTTATCCACTTTATCTACAGCTTGCAGATTTTTAAACTTTAAAATACCTTGAATCATGTGGTCTTGATTGGCAGCGTTTGTTGAAGCACAATAAAATTGTTGCATCACAATATCCTGGATAGTACTTGTTGGAGTAGCCTGGCTAGAGAGGTTTGTTGGGGCATGAGTTTGTTGAGACAGAATATCCTTGTTGGCGATGTTTGTTGTGGCCTGAGTTTGTTGAGGAAGAATATCCTTGCTGGCGAGATTTGTTTGGGCCTGAGTTTGTTGAGTTATTGTGGATGGATCCAATGATATTGGAAGAGATGTAGTTCGTGACTTATGTTTCTCCTGTCCACTAGTACCAAGGGAAATCTCTGTTGTGGAAGGCTCCAATATTATAGGAAGACTGCACGCACAATGGCGAGCATCTCCTTATCATATATTGACTTATTTTGATGGGAGAGAGATAATGCCTTGCTAGTGTATATGAGTGGTCGACCATCATGCATGCGAATGGCTCCAATTCCAACTCCAGATGCGTCGGCCTCAATAATGAAGGGTTGGTTGAAATCTGGTAGTTTTAGCATCGGTGTCGTCGTCATGGCTGCCTTAAGTTTGTCGAAGGCAACGGAGGCTCTGTCCGACCATTGGAAGACATCTTTTTTCAGTAAGAAAGTAAGTGGTGCACTGATCTCTCCATAGTTTTTCACAAACTTGCAGTAGTAGCCTGTTAAACCCAGAAAGCCATGTAGCAATTTTATGTTCCACGGGGTCAGCCAGTTTTGCATTGCTCCAATTTTGAAGGGGTGTACTGCCACACCTTCCTCTGATATGATATGCCCAAGATATTCCACCTTCTTATGAAGAAAGCAAAAATTCATAGTGGTTGTTGTGTGTTCAAAAGGTGGTTTTCGGTATGTCTTCTTCGCATACTCGTATTTGATGATACCCGGATCGAAGGTCCAGCTTTGTAAAGATTTGTGCTCCCTTAGCAACTCATCTACTACTGGAATAGGGTATTTATCCTTGATGGTTATGCTATTGAGAGCTCGGTAATCAACACATAATCGCCATATTCCATCCTTCTTTCGTATGAGGAGCACCGGTGAAGAGTAGGGGCTGTAACTTGGCCGAATAACTCCTGTTTTGAGCATCTCTTTTACAATCCTTTCTATTTCATCCTTCTGGAGATGTGGATATTGATATGGCTGAGCATTTGCTAGAGATTTGCTTGGAAGAATCATTATACAATGATCATGTCGATAGGTAAGAGGTAGGTTGCGCGGTTTGTAAAATATATCTGAAAATTCAGCAAGCAAAGGAAGTAGATTTGGATCTTCAAATTTTGTTGGCTCTCCCTTAGTTTGTTGCTCAAGTTGTACCAAAAAGCCGCTGCAATTCTCAATAGGTAAGTTCATATAGACAGCAACCTTACTGTTTAAGAAGTTATTAGTGCTGCCCATGTCGATGAGAACAGTGATCGGTTGTTATTTGAGAAGGCCTCCAACTTTCATCGTTTGTGGGATTGAGTAGCCAACTAGTGTATGTACTGTAACTTTGGTTGGTTGTGGCTCTTCTTCTGCATCTTCTTCTTCATGTTTAAGGCTCTCATTTGGATGTTCAATGACCTATTCTTCTATCGGTTCAATCATAAGAAGTCCCTCTTTACTACAGCGATGCTCACGGCTCTACGGCTCATCACAATGCCAACATAACCCCTTCGCATATCGCTCCCGAAGCTCTTCTCTTGTTAACCTCTTTGGTGTAGGGACTTGGTCAAAAGTAGGGGGGGCTAAGGGCTTCAATATTACTGGTTAAGGAGCGACCCTAGTCCTTCGAGCTTCATGGTTCAATTGCTCCTCTTGATGTCGTGCGAAAGAGATGGCTGCCATAAGCGTATACGGTTGTCGCGCTTTAACGTCTCCTCGGATCTCCGACTTCAAGCCCTCAATGAAGGTTCTCAATAGCTATTTTTGAGACCAATCATGAGTTTGATTAGATAACCTTTCAAACCTAATTTGGTACTCCTGAATGGTAGAGGTTTGTCGGATCTTTGCTAGTTGTCCGTCAATATTCTCGTAATCGGTTGGTCTGAAGAGGATCAGCAGTCCTTCTTTGAATTGTCGCTATGAAAGGACTCCATAAGTATGTTCAAACCAGTCAAACCACTGTATAGCATCCCCTTCAAGATATATAGTAGCAATTTTCACCATAGATGCATCCGCGATTTTATGGTACCGAAAATATTGCTCCGCGCTCGAGATCCAACCAGTTGGGTCTCCTTCTTCCCATCTAGGGAAGTCCACTCTTATGCATGGATAGTTGGGGTTGGTCATAGAGCTTCCCCTCTCTTGGAAGTCATATCTTTGGGCTTGGTGTGATTGGGCAAAGCTCTCTCCTTGATATGATTTCTTCGGGCTTAGTGGTTGGCCCAATCTGAGTTCGGTAAAGAGCGTTCGAATCTTATCCTCCATTCGGGCCTCCAAAGCTTCGAATTTAGCATTGATTGCCTCCTTAGATGCCATAGTATATGCCTCCAAATCTATGATGTTAATATCTCTCTCCAAAGGCATGTATAGGTTGAGAGAAGTGATGGTTGAAAGGGTTGGTGGATCGGTGGATGTAGGCTACGATTTAAGCTTATTTTGTGGCAGTTTTGGGTGTAGTTTGAGGGTATGGTTTAGTGGAGTTTTAGGGCTGTGGATGAAAGTTTTGGATCTGTGGTAGATGGCAGAAAAGGTTTGATAGAAATCAGTGGAAGTTGCAGCAAGTATGTGCTGTCTTGTAAGAGTAGAATTGTTGTCGAAGAAACAATGGTTTCTCGATGTAGTTTCTACCAAAAACTTGAGAGAATTGAGGAGGGAATTGATAGAAAAATCACAGATTATATGACAGCAAGGATGTCTAATTTAATCAAGATAATTTTAGTAGTATAACAACAAGAAAATTGGTGCAATTTGCGATAGCATAATTGTCATCGAAAAAATTCAGCGGGTTACGATGAAAATTTGCAGCAACACAAAATTATTTTTAGAGATGAATTCCTTAATATATCAATCTTAGATGGAAGCCAAGATGATCTATGAAGTGTATAAGAAATTTCATTCATAAAAGATTGCAAATAGATGGGTTAAGGCAACAATATGCCGCTGAAATTTTCTGCAGCACAGATTTTTAAGTATAGCAGATTGGACGTAAAAGATTAGTGGCTTATATTGAGAATTTTTTGATGAAACTAAAGGGAAATCCACTGTTAGGAAGTGTCAAAGCTATCATAAAAATTTCGTAGAGATTTGGATAGAAACAATATAGTATCAAGATCAAACAAACAGTACTATGCTGCTAAAATTTTACAGTGCAGATTTTCAAGTATAGCAGATTAGACGTAAAAGATCAATGGTTTATATTAAGAATATTTTGAAAAAACCAAAGGGAAATCGGCTGTTAGGAAATGTCAAAGATGTCATAAAAATTTCATAGAAATTTGGATAGAAAAAGCACAGTAGCAAGATCAAACAGATGGTGCTATGCGGTTGGAATTCTGCAATTTATCTTTCATCGTAGAGTTGAAAACTTTGTGACGAAAGGTTTATGCAGCAATTTAGGAATAGTTTTTTTTTTTTGGATTTTCAAATAAGGATAACTAAATTGTAGCAGTAGTAAGGTAGGAAACCAGAACCTGTTACAATTCATGGGGAGATCAAAAGATGATCTGCGGTGGTGGAGATGACGATGGAATTTGGCGACGATCTTTTAAGCAATTGTGGGAATTGCTTTGAGCGGTTGTGGAGGGTTGATGGATGGTAGTGGAAGGGCAGGGAGATGCCAAGAACGCTGCTCTGATACCAAGTGTTAGAACCCTTGCAGATTCTAAACTTGGGGTTGATCTCTTTAGGGGATCGGCCTCTTTGGAACTCTATAGGGGTTCCTCCCTCCAAGTTGCTGCTCAAAGGCTGCAGAAAAGATTCATCTATTGCTTATGAAAAGAGAAGGAATACATGGCTATTTATAGGGCTTCTAAACCCTAACTCCTAATAGGACTCCTACTTAAGACTCTTACTTCTAACCAACTCCTAGTAGGACTCCTAGTCAAGACTCATATTCCCTTACAACTCCTAATTCTTCTCTAAGAAAACACCTCCTACATGAATGCCCCTCTCGATTAGGACTCTCCTAGCTAGAGTCCTAACAGAATGTCCCTCTCAATTAGGACTCTCCTAGCTAGAGTCCTAACAGTTTTACATGAATGTCCCTCTCAATTAGGACTCTCCAAGCTAGAGTCCTAACACATTTCTCCGGCTTATTAAGTCCGCGAACATTCCAACATGTTATCTTCATCAGTAATAAAGAAATGAAAAGGTGGTAAGGTATTCATCCTATGACTTTGGATGGACTGTACCATCCTTTTTCTTATCCTTCGGTTTTGTATTTTCCTCCCGCACAATATCCTTACCTTTTATGGCTTTATTCCTATATTCATCCACTTCATCTACAGCTTGCAGATTTTTAAACTTTAAAATACCTTGAATCATATGGTCTTGATTGGTAGGGTTTGTTGAAGCACGATAAGATTGTTGCAGCACAATATCCTGGATAGTACTTGTTGGAGTAGCTTGGCTAGAGAGGTTTGTTGAGGCATGAGTTTGTTGAGACAGAATATCCTTGTTGGCGATGTTTGTTGTGGCCTGAGTTTGTTGAGGAAGAATATCCTTGCTGGCGAGATTTGTTTGGGCCTGAGTTTGTTGAGTTATTATGGATGGATCCAATGATATTGGAAGAGATGAAGTTCCTGACTTATGTTTCTCCTGTCCACTAGTACCAAGGGAAACCTCTGTTGTGGAAGGCTCCGATATTATAGGAAGAGATATAGTTTTGGATTTGTCCTTCTGTCCGCGGTGCTGTCCTTGCGAGTCGGAATGCTCAATAGTCTTCGCCACCATCGGTGCTACTGCCATTAGAGAAGACTCGCTTTGTTGCTGAGGTGCTTAACGGTGTCGATAGACCTTTGTGATTTGTTTTGGAGTTTGCTGACAAGCTCCATTTGCATGACCAAAAGATAAGCAATGTTGAAATCGTTGTGGCTTCCAGGAATATGAGACATGTACCTTCCGAGTGTTCCCGTCAAGATCACGATAGAAAACCTCATTTGGAAGATCTTCGTCGGAAGAAACTAGTACACATGCTCGTGCAAATGCTAATCTCGTTTGAGCAGCTGTTGCTTTGTCGATGTAGAGTGGCTGTCCCAGAGTGCTATAAAACTTTGCAATAAAACGTCGACTCTAAAGATGTAGAGGAAGACCTTGAAAGGATACCCATAATGGAATAGACTGTAGCCTATCTAACTCCAAACGGACATCAGGAGACCAGCATCGTAGAATCATTAGATGGCCGCGAATAGTCCAGAATCCTTCGAGGACCCGTTGTAAATCTTCTTCAGAGTATAGCTTGCAAACAAAGAATCCGTTCTCCAACATATGAAGATCAAATGACGATATTCCCCATCGAGTTTTGATAAATGAGGATAGTGGGAAATAAGATGTTTTGAGACCTACCACATAGCCAACAATCGCCATAGACCATGTCTCAATAAGCTCTACTGAATCAATAGTCTCGTATACATCAATCTTCTTATCAACCTGAACTTCTGGAGTAAAGAATTCCAAGCTTAGATCCGGACTTCCAACCGGAGCCTTGAAGAGGCTAGTCCAAGGCCTAGGGTCACTGGAAATGAGGGTAGGCTACCGCGATCTAGAGTGCGACCTACTTCGATGATGTTTCATCGAAGGAGTTTCTCTCTGGAGAGGATATGGAGGAGGAGCCAATTGAGGGGTAACGGTAGGGAGTCTTACCATCGTATCAACCCTCCCGCCACCGTCGCTAGCCCTAGGGGCCGTCGCTGCCATGTTTGATCCCTCTTCTGGTCGCGGCTATAGAATCGTCTCCATAGGGAAAAGCCACCATCGCAGTATATCAGATTGCCGATACAGTACCGTCGCCCTAGAGAGATATGGTCGCCGCTATAGTATCGTCGCCCTTGGGGAGAAGCCGACGCTGCAGGAGATTCGATCACCACTACAGTAAGGGAGATCAGATCGTTGCTATAGTATCGTCACCCCTGGGAGAAAGCCAACGCTGCAGGAGTCAGATCGCCCTAGGGAGATCTCGTCGCCGCTACAGTGTCGTCGCCGCTACAGTACCGTCGCTGCTACAATGTCGTCGCCGCTGCTACACAGTCGACGCTGTAGGAAATCAGATCGCCGCTACAATGTCGTCGCCCATCACCCGTGGGAGAAAGCCGACTCTGCAGGAGTTAGATCACCCTAGGGAGATCTGGCTGCCGCTATAGTGGTCGCCCTAGATCTGGTCGCCGCTACAGTGTCGTCGCCGCTACAGTGGTCGCCCTAGATCTGGTCGCCGCTACAGTGTCGTTGCCGCTGCAGGAGTCAAATCGCCCTAGGGAGGTCTAGCCGTCGCTACAGTGGTCGCCCTAGATCTGGCCGCCGCTCTAGTGTCGTCGCCGCTACATATTATATACAACTTTACAATGTATTATATACAACTTTACAATGTCATGCATAAAATCATCAAATCATAGTATTAAAATATTAATATTTGCATTACACTTTATGCATCATTAAGCATACAATTGTACACTTCACTATTTCATATAAGCATGCCTATTTCATTTATGTCAAATCAAAACATACATCATTTTTTAAAGTCACTTTTATGTCAAATCAAAAAATGCATCATTAAGCATGATCATTATGCATTACTTCAAAAAATAAATTTATTAGGCATGATATCATATTTCATAAGGCATTTTTAATCAAATTCAATTTGTTTATCATAAACATACAATTTTCATGATTATTTTCAAAATTATTAGAATGATAAGCATGATTTCTAATTTTTTTGTTTTCATGTAATTAATGCTAAACTAAATTAAAAATAACTAATGAAAAGTATAATGTAATTTCAAAATAATTCAAGAGAGTTGAGTTACTTACCTTGTAGTCGAAGTTCGTCAAAGCCCAATTCGCCGTTTCACCTTTGGAAGTTTTTGATTCATCTTTGGTTGCCTTTCTCTTCTTTGGCCTCTTCCTCCGTTCCAGTTCATTGTTTATTTTGGATTTTTGTTTAATAAGCTTATTAAGATTTAGTGTTCGAAGTTCAAGTTCATCATTGTCCTTATCACTTGAGTCATCGCTCAAGTAGTGTTCATTTGTCCGGAGTTTCAAATCCTTCCTATTCTTTGGAAGGTGATTTCATTCATCATGTTCATCATGTGTATTATGCACCATTTCAAATGTCATCAACGAACCAATTAGTTCTTCAAGTGGAAAAATATTTAAATCTTTTGTTTCTTGTATTGTGGTTATTTTAGGATCCCACCTTTTTGGAAGGGATCTAAGATCTTGCTTACGAGATCAAAATTTGAAAAAGATTTACCAAGAATTCTTAGATTATTGATGACATCCGTGAAACGAGTGTACATGTCGCCTATAGTCTCGCTTGGTTGCATTCAAAAAAGCTCAAAATCATGCAATAAAATGTTAACTTTCGAGTCTTTGACTTTACTAGTTCCCTCATGCGTGATTTCAAGTGTTCGCCAAATATCAAAAGCTGTTTCGCATGTAGAAATTCGATTGAACTCATTTTTGTCCAAAGCGCAAAATAAGGCATTCATAGCCTTTGCGTTTAAAAAAAAATACTTCTTCTCCAAATCCGACCATTCGTTCATCGATTTAGAGGGAAGTTGAAAATCTTTTTCAACAACATTCCATAAATCCAAATTCATAGAAATCAAGAAAACTCTCATTCGAGTTTTCCAATAAGTGTAGTCCAATCCGTTAAACAACGGTTGACGAACAACCGATAAGCCCTCTTGAAAGCCATGAAGAGCCATTTCTCTCGGGTGTAAATCCAAAATAAGAAATACCAGGCTCTGATACCAATTGTTAGGATCGGAGCAGCACTAAGAGGGGGGGGGGGTGAATTAGTGCAGTAGTAAAGTACGATAAACTTTTGACGATTTAAACACTTTCGGAAACTTCATACGATAAAAGTAACATTTCGTTTGAAACCATTTCGATTGGTTTTTAACTTGAAGGGATACGTAATAAGGAGAAAAAGAAGTAGAGCATCAAAGTGAAGATGGTTTGCAGTAATATAAATGACAATAAGATAAACGCAAACCGATATATAGTGGTTCGGTCATGCGACCTACATCTAATTGCGAAGCCTTCTTCGATGAGGCTCCCAACTTCCACTAGCAAATCACTTTGAAAGGGAAGGACAAATACCCCTCTTATAACCTTTTACAAGTGGTTCACTCTCTTATAAATTTTCAAAGAGAAAGAAGGAGGTGAACACTCAAGCAATTGAAAACAAAAACTTGATAAAGACTTTGCTAAGACTTTTATCTCAATCTCTTGCTTCTCAATGGTTGTAATCTCAATTGGGAATTGAGGGGTATTTATAGGCCCCAAGAGGATTCAAATTTGGGCTCCAAATTTTGAATTCTCCTGGGTTCCAGAGGCTGGCGGTGCCACCGCCTATCACCGCCCGACCTCTTGGGTTCTGGGCGGTGCCACCACCTAATCTGGCGGTGCCACCACCTACACTATTTCAGCTCACTAGTTAGGCTTCAAACTTGGCCCAAACCAGTCTGAACTCGGGCCCAATTGGCCCCTACTTGGGTTATAGGATTAACACTTAATCCTAACCCTAATTAATGTGCTAACTACAAATTTAAAGACATTTTCTAAGCTATTACAAAGTCCACAAGTCAAGACTTTTTCCGGCGAGATTCCGGTGAACTTCCGACGATCTTCCGACGAACTCTCAGAAACCATTCTGCGGACTCCCGGCAAGCTCCTAGACTTCACGATTTGATCTTGGCGAGTTCCAATGAGCTTCTTCGGCAAGCTCTGATCTTTCTCGGTGAACTCGGTGAACTTCCAACGAACCATCCGGCGAGCTTCCGAAAAACCCTTCGGCAAGCTCCCTACTTATTCTCGGCTACTTCCAGTAGAATTCCCGATAAGCCTTCGGACTTCCGTCGAACTCTCAAACTCACAACAAATCTTTCACGCTTGACTCCGACACTTTGTTTAGCTTTATTTCTTCATCGTTATCGTAGTTAATCCTGCACACACAAGCCAAAACTCTACTCCGATCTAGACAATTATTATAACGTGAATTGACATTTTGTTGCCCGGCACGTCATTGGTTAGCGCTTCGTCCGATTCTTCAGCGCATCGTCCTCTCTTGTGGCTTGTTGCCCAATCGATGGTTGACCTCCGCAACCCCGATATCCTTGGCGCAATTCCGCTCTTGGCCCGATGCCCGACGTCCGAAGTCTTCTACCATCCAATATCCTAACGTGATCTCCTCCGGCACAACGTCAATTCCTCCTGCGTTAACTGTCTAATCCTGATCGAGTAGACCTGCATCACTCAAAATGCAGTTAAACATCTAAACACAATCAATTAGTTTCATCATCAAAATCCAAGATTCAACAGTTTGAAGTTTGCCGGAAGCTCGCCGGATTAAACCAAGACATAGGGACTTGTTTAGCTTAGCAAATGTCTTAGATTTTATAGTTAGCATGTAATTGGGTTTGAATTTGGGCCAACCCAATTAGGGGCTAGCTGGGCCTATGTAAGAACTATGTTAGGCCCAATGAAAAGCCCCAAACAGTGCCCTAAGAGGTGACACCGCCTTTGAGATTGTGTTAGGCGGTGGTACCATCAGTCTAGGCGGTGGTACCGCCCAAACACAACCTCCGAGAGGCTGCATGTAGTGGTACCACCAGTTTGGGTGGTGGTACTGCCTAGCACAGCCTCCAGGCGGTGGTACTGGCCAAACTGGGTGGTGGTATTGCCTAGTGTCAAACTGACTCTAGCGGTAGTACCGCCCAGTGTAAGCGATGGTATTTCCCGTGCTCGAAAAACCCGAGATGAGATGTTTTTAGGCTCCAAGTTTGAATCAACTTGAAGCCTATAAATACCCCTCTCATCCCTGGTTAAAACACAAGCATAGAGAATTTAAAGAGAGAAATACGCTATTGTAATCTCTTAAGAATCCTCCTCTTCTAGTCTAAGTGTTAGAATAGTTTGAGAGAGGAGTGAGTGCTTGTAAGGGTTGTCTCCTAAACCTAGTAAAAGGAGAAGAGGGATGTAAGGAGGTTGATCTTTGCCTATTAAAGGAAGATCGATAGTGGATGCCAATAGCCTCGATGGAAGAGGAATCGGCGAAGTGGATTGTTAGAACTCTAGCTAGGAGAGTCCTAATTGAGAGGGACATTTATGTAAAACCTACCTAAGCTGACCCCTATTAAAGAGGTAAAGAGGCCGGCTAGGATTAGGAAGTTGTTTCTTAAAGAAGAATTAGGAGTTGTAAAGGAATAGGAGTCTTAAGAATTAGGAGTTGTAAAGGAATAGGAGTCTTAAGTAGGAGTCCTATTAGGAGTTGGTTAGAAGTAGGAGTCTTGAGTAGGAGTCCCATTAGGAGTTAGGGTTTAGAAGCCCTATAAATAGTCATGTATTCCTCCTCTTTTCATAAGCAATAGATGAATCTTTTCTGCAGCCTTTGAGCAACAACTTGGAGGGAGGAACCCTTATAGAGTTCCAAGGAAGCCGATCCCCTAAAGAGATCAACCCCAAGTTTAGAATCTACAAGGGTTCTAACACTTGGTATCAGAACAGCGTTCTTGGCGTCTCATTGCCCTTCCACAGCCATCCATCAACCCTCTACAACCATCCAAAGCAATTCCCACAATTCCTTAAAAGATCGTCGCCGAATTCCGCCATCATCTCCACCACCGCGGATCATCCTTTGATCTCCCCGTGAATTGCAATAGGTTCTAGTTTCCTACCTTACTGCTGCTGCAATTTAGTTATCCTTATTCGAAAATCCAAAAAAAAAAACTGTTCCTATATTGTTGCATAAACCTTTCATCACAAAGTTTTCATCTCTACGACGAAAGATACATTGCAGAATTCCAGCCGCATAGTACCATCTGTTTGATCTTGCTATTATGCTTTTCCTATCCAAATTTCTATGAAATTTTTATAACATTTTTGACACTTCCTAACAGCAGATTTCCCTTTGGTTTTTTTAAAAAATTCCCAATATAAACCATTGATCTTTTATGTCAAATCTGCTATATTTGAAAATCTGCACTCTAAAATTTCAGCCGCATAGCACTGTTTGTTTGATTTTGATACTACATTTTTTCGATCCAAATCTCTATGAAATTTTTATGATAGCTTTGACACTTCCTACTAGTGGATTTCCCTTTGGTTTCAATAAAAAAATCCTCAATATAAACCACTGATCTTTTACGTCCAATCTGCTATACTTAAAAATCTGTGCTGCAGAAAATTTCAGCGGCATATTGTTGCCTTAACCCATCTATTTGCAATCTTTTTTGAATGAAATTTCTTATACACTTCTTAGATCATCTTGGCTTTCATCTAAGATTGATATATTAAGGAATTCATCTCTAAAAATAATTTTGTATTGCTACAAATTTTCATCGTAACCCGCTGAAATTTTTCGACGACAATTCTGCTATCGCAACTTGCACCAATTTTCTTGCTGTTATACTGCTGAAATTCTCTTAATTAAATTAGACATCCTTGATGTCATATAATCTATGATTTTTCTATCAATTTCCTCCTCAATTCTCTTAAGTTTTTGGTAGAAATTACATCGAGAAACCATTGTTTCTTCGACGACAATTCTACTCTTACAAGACAGCACATACTTGCTGCAACTTCCACTGATTTCTATCAAACCTTTGCTGCCATCTACCACAGATCCAAAACTTTCATCCACAGCCCTATAACTCCACTAAACCAGACCCTCAAACTGCACCCAAAACTGCCACAAAACAAGCCTAAATCGTAGCCTACATCCACCGATCCACCAACCCTTTCGACCATCACTTCTCTCAACCTATACATGCCTTTAACCTAACAACAAAATAGAGATCTTAACATCATAGATTAGGAGGCATATACTATGACATCTAAGGAGGTAATCAATGCTAAATTCGAAGCCTTGGAGGCGCAAATGGAGGATAAGATTCGGACGCTCTTTACCGAACTCAGATTGGGCCGACCACTAAGCCTGAAGAAATCATATCAAGGAGAGAGCTTTGCCCAATCACACCAAGCCCAAAGATATGACTTCCAAATGAGGGGAAGCTCTATGACCAACCCCAACTATCCATGCGTGAGATTGGACTTCCCTATATGGGAAGAAGGAGACCCAATTGGTTGGATCTCGCGTGCGGAGCGATATTTTCGGTACCATAAAATCGCAGATTCATCTATGGTGAAAATTGCAGCTATATATCTTGAAGGGGATGCTATACAGTGGTTTGACTGGTTTGAACATACTTATGGAGTTCTTTCATGGTGACAATTCAAAGAAGGATTGCTGATCCGCTTCAGACCAATCGATTACGAGAATAGTGACGGACAACTTGCAAAGATCCGACAAACCTCTACCATTCAAGAGTACCAAACCAGGTTTGAAAGGTTATCTAATCAGACTCATGATTGGTCTCAAAAACAGTTATTGAGAACCTTCATTGAGGGCTTGAAGCCAGAGATCCGAGGAGAAGTTAAAGCGTGACAACCGTATATGCTTATGGCAGCCATCTCTTTCGCACGACATCAAGAGGAGCAATTGAACCATGAAGCTCGGAGGACTAGGATCGCTCCTCAACCATTAATATTGAAGCCCTTAGCCCCCCCTACTATTGACCAAGTCCCTACACCAAACAGGTTATCAAGAGAAGAGCTTCGGGAGCGATATGCGAAGGGGTTATGTTGGCATTGTGACGAGCCGTGGAGTCGTGAGCATCGCTGTAGTAAAGGAGGACTTCTTATGATTGAACCGATAGAAGAAGAGGTCATTGAACATTCAGAAGAGAGCCATGAACATGAAGAAAAAGATGCAGAAGAAGACCTACAACCGACCGAGGTTACGGTACATACACTAGCTAGCTACTTAAACACGCAAACGATGAAAGTTGGAGGCCTTCTCAAACAACAACCGATCATTGTTCTCATCGACACGGGCAGCACTAATAACTTCCTAAATAGTAAGGTTGCTATCCATATGATCTTACCTATTGAGAATTGCAGCAGGTTTGTTGTTATGGTCGCCAACGGATGGATTTTGAAGTGTGATCATAGGTGCCCGCAAGTGAAACTGTTGCTGTAGGACCAAGAGATAATTGTAGATTTCTTCCTCCTCCCTCTTGATGATCATGAGGCCATACTCAGAATTAAATGGTTGATGACATTAGGTGATATTTCTTAGAATTTTATGGCACTATTTATAAAATTTTACAGTAAGGAGAAACAGGTGATACTGCATGGGAAACGTGAGGGCGACGTAACAATGATTTGCACACAACAAATGGAGAAGGTTTTGCATAAAGCATGAAGGGGCTTTTTGGTAAAACTTGAGCAACAAATTAAAGGAGAGCCAACAAAATTTGAATATCCAAATCTGCTTCCTTTGCTTGCTGAATTTTTAGATATATTTGACGAACCGCGCAACCTACCTCTTACCCGACGGCATGATCATTGTATAACGATTCTTCCAGGCAAATCTCCAGCAAATGCTCAGCCATATCAGTATCCACATCTCCATAAGGATGAAATAGGAAGGATTGTAAAAGAGATGCTCAAAACAAGAGTTATTCGGCTATGTTGCAGCCCCTACTCTTCACCGGTGCTCCTCATACGAAAGAAGGATAGAATAAGGCGATTATGTGTTGATTACCGAACTCTCAATGGCATAACCATCAAGGATAAATACCCTATTCTAGTAGTAGATGAGTTGCTTAGGGAGCACAAATTTTCACAAAGCTGGACCTTCGATCCGAGTATCATCAAATACGAGTATGCGAAGAAGACATACCGAAAACCACCTTTTGAACACACAACAACCACTATGAATTTTTGCTTTCTTAAAAAGAAGGTGGAATATCTTGGGCATATCATATCAGAGAAAGGTGTGGCAGTAGACCCCTTCAAAATTGGAGCAATGCAAAACTGGTTGACCCCGAGGAACATAAAATTGCTACATGGCTTTCTGGGTTTAATAGGCTACTACTGCAAGTTCATGAAAAACTATGGAGAGATTAGTGCACCAGTTACTTCCTTACTGAAAAAAGATGTCTTTCAATGGTCGGACAGAGCCTCCGCTACCTTCGACAAACTTAAGGCAGCCATGACGACGACGCTAGTGCTAACACTACCAGATTTCAACCGAACCTTTATTATTGAGGCTGACACATCTGGAGTCAGAATTGGAGCCGTTCTCATGCAAGATGGTCGACCACTCACATACACTAGCAAGACTTTATCTCCCTTCTATCAAAATAAGTCAACATATGATAAGGAGATGCTCGCCATTGTGCTCGCAGCAACGCAGTGGAGACCCTACTTGATTGGTCGACGATTTCAAATTAAAACCGACCAAAAAAGCCTTAAGTACATTTTGGAGCAAAAGATATCATCCCCTGAGCTACAAAAATGGGTAACAAAACTTTTTAGATTTGATTATGAAACAACTTACAAAAAGGGGAAAGAGAATGTTCTTGCAGATGCGCTTTCGTAACTAACCGAGCAAGCTGAAGTTTCGACCGTTTCACTTCCGACCAGCGTCTTCCTTGAGGATATTAAGGTAGAATGGCAGGAAGATTCAGAGACTAGTAAGATTATAAGCACCAAGCAGATTTTACAAAAATTGGAGGAAGCACCAAGCTCCGTGGCTCATTACAATTGGGACTCAAAAGAATTACACTATAAGGGATGCATTATGCTTGTGAAAAATTCTACTTGCATCTTCACAAGCAGATTTTGGACAAAGTTATTCCATATGCAGGGTATTAAATTGAAAAGGAGTACGACATATCACCCACAAACCGATGGCCAGACGAAAGTTGTAAATAGGTGCTTGGAGATAACCCAAAGCCACTCACCAAATATGACTACGCAAGGAGAACTCCAAACCCAACCAAGTGCTATTATTGATCGATGGATTGTGACTCAACGATGACGACCCACTACTGAAGTGCTAATACAGTGGGCGAACCTATTATCAAAAGATGCCACTTGAGAGAACTATGACGACTTGAAGATCAAATTCTTAGAATTCATGAATCGTCAGCCTCGAGGACAAGGCTGATTTGAAGAGGGCGGGTCTGTTAGGACTCTAGCTAGGAGAGTACTAATTGAGAGGGACATTTATGTAAAACCTACCTAAGCTGACCCCTATTAAAGAGGTAAAGAGGCCGGCTAGGGTTAGGAAGTTGTTTCTTAAAGAAGAATTAGGAGTTGTAAAGGAATAGGAGTCTTAAGAATTAGGAGTTGTAAAGGAATAGGAGTCTTAAGTAGGAGTCCTATTAGGAGTTGGTTAGAAGTAGGAGTCTTGAGTAGGAGTCCCATTAGGAGTTAGGGTTTAGAAGCCCTATAAAATAGTCATGTATTCCTCCTCTTTTCATAAGCAATAGATGAATCTTTTCTGCAGCCTTTGAGCAGCAACTTGGAGGGAGGAACCCCTATAGAGTTCCAAGGAGGCCGATCCCCTAAAGAGATCAACCCCATGTTTAGAATCTGCAAGGGTTCTGACATGGATGTAGGTCACGACGATCGAACCACTATAAAATCTGGTTTGTATTTTACTTTTAGCAATTTATCTTTACTACAAACCTCCTTACTTGCTCTTTACATCCACTACTCTATTACATATGCTTTCAAAGTTATTACCTTTACGAAACAGTTTTTCATCGGAAACGGATTTTATCGTACGAAGGTTTTTTAAACCAAAGTAATTTTTACCGCTACACTAATTCAACCCCCCTCTTAGTGCCGACCCTTCCTTAACAATTGGTATCAGAGCCAAGTTTTTCATATTTGTTTTAACACCTAAATAGAAATGACTCTTTTCGTCTTTCAAGAGGGTCACGCTCTCATTTGTCCTCCCTTTTTCAATGGGACGGGCTACACTTATTGGAAAACTCAAATGAGAGTTTTCTTGCTTTCATTGAATCTTGATTTATGGCATATAGTTTAATTTGGTTTTCAAAGGTCTTCTCTTCTAAAGAATCATTGGAATGATTTGGAGAAGAAGGCTTTTTCTCTAAATGCAAAGGCTATGAATGCCTTATTTTGCGTCTTAGATAAAAAGGAATTTAATCGGGTTTCTACATGCGAAATGGTGTTCGACATATGGTACTCTTGAAATTACACACGAAGGCACAAGTAGTGTTAAGAATTCTAAAGTTAATTTTTTAATGCATGATTTTGAACTGTTTCATATGAAACCAAGCGAAACCATTAGAGAAATGTACACCCGTTTTACAAATGTCGTCAATGGTTTAAAAGCTCTTGGTAAAAGTTTTTCGAATCTTGAACTTGTGAATAAAGTTTTGCACTCACTTTCTAAAACTTGGGATTCAAAAGTAATCACTATTCAAGAATAAAAAAATTTAAATACTTTTTTGATCGAAGAACTTATCGGGTATCTAATAACCTATGAAATGACGTGCAATGCACGTAAAGAACTTAAGAACCACCTTCCAAAGAGCAGGAAGGATTTCAGACTTAGAATACATAAAGACTACTCGAGCATAAGCTAAAGTGATGGTGAACTTGAACTCATCACTATGAAATTTAAAAAATTAATTAAATAAAAATTAAAGAACAAAAAAAATGGAACTACTTGCTATGAACACAAGAAGAAGTTGTCAAAAGACGAATCAGGCTCCTCCAAAGACGAGGAGAAAATCAACAAACGCGAGGTGGCAAACTACGCTTTCACGACTTTCAACGATGAGGTAATCAAATTGCCTTTAGTTACTTTGAAATCACATAATGCCTTTCATGAGTTATTTTTTTTAATAATTATTTTTCTTAATAATACTTGTTTTGATTTAGCATAAATGAAAAATGCATGCTAATATAAAATAGTGTAAGTGTCATGCTTGACGATTGTATATTTAATAATGTATAATGATATAATGAAAATATTAAATGTTTTGATACCATGATTGATGATTTTATGCATGAGATTTTAAAGTTATACATGATGATTTTTGTGATTGATTTTTCGATCCTAAAAGTTGATGCATGTTTTTATTTGCAATAAAAAGATAAATGTATACTTGTATGAAACCAATAACTTATGGTGGAACATCTCTATCTTATTGATTTCTCAATAAAAGATTAATGAATCCATGTATATTATGCTTTTGAGAATCAGTTGGACTATGAAAATGATTTGATGAATTTGAATGAGTTTTATCGAAATCATAATTTCTCATAAAATCTTTTATATGAATCAAGATTTTTCATGATCTCCTAAGAATTCTTTACATTATTTATTTAAGAGGAGATTTGTTAAAATGAAGCACGGTTTCTCTTGATTTCTCAGAATTATAACTTGAGTATTCTTTTTATAAATCAAGATTGTTTACTATGATTCTTTCTTTTCACCATTTGAGTTATCTAAAAAGAATCATAATATGTCTCTTAATATACACAATTTGTCTTCATGATTTGTATATCTCATCACCAATTTTTCTTGTTATCCCTTCATGTGATTGTATGAAATCATGAAATACTCATGATATTTTGTTAATTTGATAAATTGAATGAGTTGAATATAATGGTGAATGTTTGGAAAATAAATTATTGTATCATGTTTAATGATTTTACATGTTGAAATTATACATGATGAGTTAAAGTGATGATTTAAAAATATTTAATCAAATGCATGAATCGATAATCTTTTTGTCCAAATGAATCATGATTTTTCATAATGAATTGAGAGATATTATACATGATTCAAGATCGTTTGCGTTCTCTCATGACATCTTTTAAGGTTTATGACTTGAATTTTATTATGTAAAATTCTTTGAATTCATGAAGTATATCTCATCACCAAGTTCTTTTTGATATTCTTCATGTGATGATATGAATGTATGAAACACTCATGATATTATTTTGATGCATGCAATGATGAAATATTCATGATGAAAAATTGTTTTGATATTCACGACTTGATTTTTCATCTTTGTTACCTTACCTTTGTCATAATTTAAAAATTAATGTAAAGGGTCTTCCCTTCTTTTTGATAATGACAATTACACTTCTCAAAAGAGAAGAAAGTACTAGCTATATTGAACATCACCAAAATTGCTATCTTGCCTATCTCAAGAAGCAAAATATACTAAACTTGCACACCTAGCAAAATTTACAAACTTACATTTTTCAAGAAGCAAGAGTTGCTTTCTTGAACATCTCAAAATTGCTAGCTTGCATGTTCTAAAATGTTGTAAAATTTTTGCTAGCTTGCATGATGATAAAGTTGGAGATTTTTGATGCAATGTATTGAACTTATATTCTAAACACATGAAAGTTACACTTCTCTATTTCGTTGATGACAAAGGGGGAGAAGTATGATGTTATGCATGATGACGTGTTGCAAATATTCATGATGAATATTGCAATGACTTGAATTCAGTTTGAATTCAAGGTTCTATTAATATGGCATATTGATAGGGGGAGTTTGTTTAAACTCCGGGAGTTAAGATTAACTCCGTCATCAATTGGTTGTCATCATAAAAAAGGGAGAGATTTATGAATCTCGGATTTTGATAATGAAACCAATTGATGAGTGTTTATGATTTAACTAGCGTTTTGAGTGACGTAGGATGCTTTGATCAAGATGAGACAATTAAAGCAAGAAGAATCACGTTGTGCCGGAGGAAAACATGTCAGAAGATTGGACGTCGAGCCGGAGGATCGATCGACATATCGACAGAAGGCTTCGTGTCATAGATTCGAGCATCGGGCCAAGAAGAGCGGATATTGCACTAAGGATATCAAAGTTGCGGAGTCAACTGGCCGATTGGGCAATATGCCATAAGAGAGGACGATGCGCCGAAGAATCGAACAAAGTGTCGAGATACCAATGACATTCTGGACAACATGATTAATTATTAGTATTAATTGTCTAGATCGAAGTGTATTTTACATGTACAGGATTAACTACGATAGTAAGACATTAAGTAAAATGAAGTCCTGGAGTCAAGGACGTGTGATTTCGTTGGGAGTTTGAGAGTTCGTCGAAAGTCCGGACGTTCGTCGAAAGTTCTGTCGGAACCAACCGAGAAGTCTCAGAGCTTGCCAGAGAAGCTCATCGGAACTCGTCAAGAAGATCATCATGAAGTCTAGGAGCTTGCCGGGAGTCCATTGGAACATTGCCGAGAGATCGTCGGAAGTTCGTCGGAAGATCGTCGGAAGCTCGTTGGAAGAAACCAAGATATATGGACTTGTTTAGCTTAGAAAATGTCTTAGATTTCGTAGTTAGCACATAATTGGGTTTGAATTTGGGCCAATCCAATTAGGGGCCAGTTGGGCCTATGTAAGAACTATGTTAGGCCCAATAAAAAGGCCCAAATAGTGCCCCAAGAGGTGACACCATCGTGACACAGTCTCCGAGACTGTGTCAACCGGTGGTACCGCCCAATCACAGCCTCCGAGAGGCTACAAGCAATGGTACCACCAGTCTGGGTGGTGGTACCACCTAGCACAGCCACGTAGGCGGTGGTATCGCCCAACGTAGGCGATGGTACCGCCCATGCCTGGGAACCCTAGGATGAGAAGTTTTTAGGCTCCAAGTTTGAATCAACTTGAAGCCTATAAATACCCCTCTCACCCCTAATTAAAACACAAGCACAGAGAATTTAAAGAGGAAAAAATGTTGTTGTAATCTCTTGAGAATCCTCCTTTTCTAGTATAAGTGTTAGAATATTTTAGGAGAGGAGTGAGTGCTTGTAAGGGTTGTCTCCTAAACCTTGTAAAAGGAGAAGAGGGGTGTAAGAAGGAAGTTGATCTTTGCTTATTAAAGGAAGATCGTTAGTAGATGCTGGTGGCCTCGACGGAAGAGGAATCGGTGGAGTGTATGTAGGTCACGATGACCGAAACACTATAAAATCTAGTTTGCATTTTACTTTGAGCAATTTATCTTCACTGCAAACCTCCTTACATGCTCTTTACATCCACTACTCTCTTACGTACGCTTTCAAAGTTATTACCTTTATGAAATGATTTTTCGTCAAAAACAGATTTTATCCTAAGAAGTTTTTTTAAACCAATGTAATTTTTACCGTTGCACTAAGTCATCCCCCCTCTTAGTGCCGACCACTTTCCTAACACAATCCCCTCTTTCTTAGGAACGAGTCAGCACTAAGAGTGGGGGGGGGGGGGGGGGGGTGAATCAGTGCAGTGAATAAAAACGTCAGTTTGAAAATTTCTTCGTACAATAAAAACTGATCTCAGAAGATAACTTGAAATTGAATAATTGTCCATAAGCATAGTGCAAGGAAAGTAAGAAGGAAGTGAAGAAATTGCAAAACAAGTAAATGACAATAATAGAAATGCACACTGATTTATAGTGGTTCGATCGTCGTGACCTACATCCACTCTCGATTCCTCTTCACTTGAGGCCACTGACTTCCACTACTGATCTTCTTTCAATGGGTGAAGATCAACTACCCTTTTACACTTGATTATCCTTTTGACAGGTTTAGAAGAGAAACTTTACACCCCCACTTACTCCTCTCTTAAATCACACTAACACTTAGAGCTATAGAGGAGTTCTCACAAGATTACAATATCGTTTTTCTAATTTTTTGCTCTTAATTCTTATATATGTTAACCAAGGATGAGAGGGGTATTTATAGGCATCAAGTGGATTCAAACTTGGAGCCTAAAAATGTCTCATCCCTAGTTTTTTGGGGTACTAGCGGTATCACCGCCTACCACACTGACACTAGGTAGTACTACCGCCTGAAACCCAGCAACTAGGCGATACCACCGCCCAATCTGACAGTACCACAACCTGACAGTCTCTCAGAGATTGTGTTAGGGTGATACTGCTGATCATAAGTGCCCAGCAAGCCAAACACATGAGTGATGGCATGTGTGACTTGATATACAATCTTTTTGCTTATTATATTTTGGCATTTATCACTTTATATTTACTATTGCTTATATGTATTTATATATTGTGATGTCCTTGGATCTGTGCAATGGAAATCGGATCGTGATGAGATCACGATAATGAGATCGATTAGCCTTTAAACACAAATCCTAAATAATCCCGATCATAGGTTACTCGAGAGGGATATCGAAATAATCGGACTGACTTGTGTGTTGTATACTCTTCCATATGATGGATGTAGCTGGTCGCATAGCTGCTCATGTGGGGATACTAGGAATATAGTACAGGTGCTTATTGGAGAATGAGTTCACTGATTGATCCACTTACGGAATGTTGGATGGTTGATGATGCCTTATTATCAAACAACAATTATGTAGTCCTAGTGGTGTATCTGATCCTTAGACTTGAGAAACCAAGGATGCACTGTATAAGTGCTCCACTCTTTGATACCGGTCTTATAGGTTTGGATATCTCAGATCTAGTACAACCAGTCATCGGGAGTGGCAGTCAACCTTACGAGGGCACTGAGTGTCGATAGAGGATCATCCACTCTTGGTGTCATGAGAGGAATATGTTAGGATCAGAGCGACACTAAGAGGGGGGGGTGAATTAGTGCAGCGGATTAAAACTCGTAACTTTGAAAATAATTTCGTAAATACGTAGAGATTTCGATTCGACAATGAATGACTTGGTGAAAGTAGCTCGAGTAAAGTGAGAAGATAAAAACCGAAAGCTTGCTGCTATGTAAATAATGGTTTAAGAAAGGTAAACACTCACACATTCAAGGAACACACAATTTAAAGTGATTCAGTCAAAATGACCTACATCCACTTGCGAAGCCTTCTTCGATGAGGCTCTCAACTTCCACTAGCAAATCACTTTGAAGGGGAAGGACAAACACCCCTTTTACAACTTTTTATAAGTGGTTCACACTCTTACAAATTTTCAAAGAGAAAGGAGGTGAATATTCAAGCAATTGAAAACAAGACTTGCTAAAGACTTTGCTAAGGCTTTTTTCTCAATCTATTGCTTCTCAAAAAGTTGTATTTTCTGCTGAGAATTGAGGGGTATTTATAGGCCCCAAGAGGATTCAAATTTGGGCTCTAAATTTTGAATTCTCTTGGGTTTTCGAGGTTGGCGGTGCCACCCCCTGTCATTGGCAGTGCTACCGCCTGTCAATTTCAACATTGACAGAGTTCTAGCGGTGCCACCGCCAGAACTCTCGGGTTTTGGGTGGTGCCACCACCTGAACTCTCGGGTGCTGGGCGGTGCCACCGCCCGACCTTACGAGTCACTGGTTACGCTTCAAGTCCATCCCAAACCAAGTCACATTCGGGCCCAGTTGGCCCCTAACGAGGATATAGGAATATCCCTTAATCCTAACCCTAATTACATGCAAACTACGTAATTGAAAACATAGTCCTAAGCAAGTTTTAAAAATGACAAACATTGAGTCTTGTTCCGGTGAGCATTCCGACGATATTCCTGCGGACTTCTGATGCACCTTCGAATTTATTTCGGTAGACTCCTAGCATTTTCCCGATCTTATGGCGAGTTCAGTGAGTAGCCGAGCCTTCTCGGTGATCTCTGCGAACCTCCGACGATCTCTTCGGCGGACTTCCAAAAACTCCAACACATCCCCCATTTCTTCTCGGTTGGCTCCGGCAGCATCTCTGATGAATCTTCGAACTCTCAAACACCCATCGAACTTGACTTTGATTTCTATGCTTTAAGTTTTCAGGCTATCGTAGTTAATCCTGCACACTTAACTCAATAATATGGATTCGATCAATTAACCCATCAATTGATTTCATCATTAAAATATGAGATTCAATAGAATATCCCATGTGTTCTTGCTCAGATAAATCCCTAGGTAAGGTTATTTGGATTGAGAGATAAATAGTTCTCCGGGAGAATCCGATTAGAGCAAGACTCGAGTAGAGACCGTATGAGTTTGACAACACCATGCCTTGTATACGGTCTTTGGGATATTAGATGGATGAGGGACTATAGGTAAAAGGTAACTGAGGATAGACATGCCCAATAGATTGGATTCTCCTTTATCGTTTGGGGACTACGGCGTAGTGGCCTAGTACGTCCGTAGTTGATGAGTCGAGTGAATTATTATGGAGATAATAATTCACTGAGCCAGAAGGAGTTCTGACAAGTATGACTCACGGCCAACTCGATATTGGGCCTAGAGGATCACACACATATGGTAGGCATTGCGATAAGTAGAGATTCGGATATGAGATATCCGCCGGAGCCCCTATCTTATTGGATATCCAATAAGCCACTGAATTATTGGGTCCCAAAGACGAGATCCAATAAAAGCCCATGAGAAATTATTGGATAGAGATCCACTAATCTAAGAGGCTTGGGTAGTTGGACAAAGATCCAATACCTAATAGGGAGGATCCATTAGGGTTAAGTTGACAAGGGACCTCTATAAATAGGAGAGATTCAGTGGTTCATAGGTTAGAGCCTTTTCTTGCCTCTCCTATTCTCCTCCCCCCTCTCCATCTCAAAGCAGGCCTGGAGGTTTGAGGAGCATCATCATAGCCCTACTATTTGGATCACTGCTAGAGAGGATAGTGTTTGACCGTCTTCACCCTCTCCCAAAGATCTACAAGGATTTAGGGATATACGATCTCCCTAGGTAACACAATCTACTCTATACGCAGTTTTAAGTTTTATGGATTTTTTCGAACCAATCTTTGCACAAAGACGAACAAATCTTTGGAAACTTTAGGATTTTATTTTTTTATTCTTCCGCTGTGCATGTGATGTCGCCCCCAAGATTTCCCAACAATGGTATCAGATCCAAGTTGTTTGTGTGAAATATTGGTTTTGAATTGTGTGTGTTGTGTTTTAGGAAGAATTTTATCATTAAAATCGTTGAGAGAAAAAGAGTTCTCCGAGAGAATCAGATTAGAGCAAGACTCAAGTAGAAATCCTATAGGTCTAATAGCTCCATGCTCGATAGACAGTCTCTAGAATATTAGATGGATGAGGGACAATAGGTATACGGTAACTAAGGACAGACATGTCCAATGGATTGGATTCCCCTATATCGTTGGGGGACTACGTGTCACGCCCCCCCCCCCCCCCCCCCGAATTATCACATTCAGGAAGTGTGACCCTGTCTAAAATCAATTATATTATAATTCATCATCAATTCAATCCAGGATCCAAACTAACAATTTGAGGATACTGAGAATCATTCAAAATCAATATTCACAATTCATAAACCTGAACGTTACATAAATCATAATCCACTTCACTTAGAGATTCATAAAATCTAAAGGAAACTCAACTAAACATCAACCACAACACAAATCCATAATCATAGAAATATATACAATCACAAAAAAGATAATTATTTACCATGAGTTCTTATCCTTATACAACTTAAACTTATCATTCCATACACATGAGCGGTCCTTTAAACTTTTACAACACATAAGTATCAACAGATCCTTAACATTACATCAGAAGTAAAATTTACTATACAACAAAAATAATCATCCAACAAAATTAGCTCAAAAATCTTCTAGTCTTTCACTGCTTTAACCCAATTCTAGCTTTTCAGTGCGTGACAAGTTACCCTCAAAAATTTATATAGCAACGGGGTGAGCATAAAGAGCTCAGCAAGTGTCTAACATATCCATGGCGATAGAAGAAGTTCAAGCAGGTTTAGTATCAAAATACAAAGTAGAAATACAAATGTTCATTTGAAGTCATCTCATTTGATATAAAATCACAAAGGTTTACTTCATTCAAAAACAAGCATTAGACATAACAATAGGAGAAAGGAAATTGGAGCATTTCATTGGCAAAAGAAACATTTAGGCATGTATCAAATGGCACATGAAGCATTTAGGTACATATCAAATGCATAAGAGTGTTTGAGAGCATAACAATGACATACTAAACACTTCAAGGTATAACAAGTGAACCGAGTAATAAACACAAGCTTGTATGTCATTTTTGATGTAGCATGCATTCCATTTTTATCCAAAGCATAATATGAACACATAAACAAAGCTTTGGATATCATATCAATAAACATAGATGGCGCTATTGGACCACATATATAATGTGATTCATCCATTTCTGGATGACCACCAAGCATAAGTCTCCCACGACTAGGAGCTCCATCCACCCACGTCTGAGTGAAGTCAATGGGGCCGGCAGAGTAATCGCGGGCTCTAAGCATAACTCCCTTTACCATTTCTGGCATAGGTTCACAATATCCCATAAGACACCAGAGTATAAAAGGGTAGTATGAATAATAACATTGACACATATCAGAAGCACATGCGGAACAACGAAATGTATATATGGCTTTCGAGTCAATACGATACAAACATAATCTTTCACAAATGTATTCAGATTTAAAAGGAAACAAAAGCAGGAGTATACAAGGATTTCAAGAAATCACATATGGCTCAATTGAAATAAGAAAGTTAGATGAATTCAATGTCCAAAGAAATGAAACTGGAAGAGGCACATATCGAAAGCAAATGCGGAACAATGGGATGCATGTGCCGAATCATTACGCTGAAAACATGAACTTTAGATGATAGCTACAGACAAATAAATAAAGGACAAAAGTATATAAGAATTTAAGGTAATAATGTAAAGCTTAACTGAAGAGTGTTTGCCGAAATCGATTTCCAAAGAGAAGAAACAAGAAGAGCCGAAATCGACCAAAGCTCGATTCTGGCAGAATTTGATAGGGACATTGTATGAACTATTTCGATAACCAATTATGCTCCAATTTATGCAAAATATATGTCATTAGAAAGCTTTATCAATCTCATTTTCGTCAAATTAAGTTTGACAATAATTGGAATTTACAACAGGGAGTTACAGATAATTTCGTAGCCAAAGGTCTGAAAATATTTGCTCTGTTTTACTGAATCCATTGGGTCGATGAAAGCAGATGTTTTAGTTAGCAATTATTCTCCAAAAATTTCAAATCAGGTATATAAAGAAATAATTTTGAGTCTAGCTTCGAATAAATCATACTTTGTATGAATCTGAGTTCACAGCAGAAAGTTATAAGTAGTTAAGCAACAAGAGGTCAGAAATTTCAGTCTCTATTTTGCAGAATCTGTAGGGTTAATTGAAACAGAAGTCTTAGTATGCAATTAAACTCCAAATCATTCAATATTAGTGTAAAAATAAAGAAATTTGCGTCTACTTTCAAATGGAATAGGTTTTACCTAAATCAGAGTTTAGTGCTAAAAGTTAGATCGAAAACAATGTACAGAAGTCAGATTACCGAAAAATTTCATATTAATGGCTTTGTATCAAAAGGAAAGAACGGTTTGGTACTAAGCTGAAATCTTTTGCATTTATGAAGAATTAAAAGGAAAACAGAGATTAGGAATTCTGTAGGAAGAGATTAGAACACTTGCCTTAGATGAGTTTGATTCCCAAATATAGGGAGTTGATACAAAACCTCAAACAAAGTTTCCTCTTCTTCTTCTCCTTCTTCTTCTTCTTCTCTTCTTCTTCTTCTCCTCAAACTAACGTTGGCTGAAAACTTTCTTCTTAATGGTGCCTTAAATTACTTAGGTTTGGCTCATGCTAAAATAGTGAGGTGGCAAGCATGCATGGGGGGTTTAGGTGTCAACTTTAGAACAAATGCTAAGTGGCTCATCCTTGTTAATGACACATGTCCTCCATTTTATTTTATTTTATTTTTATTTACTCAATTCTGAATATTCTATAAATCATCTCAAACATTTAATATTTACTCTTAGGTCCTTAGCCATAAACTTTAATATAATATTATTTAATAAAAAAATATTATTTACAAAATTTTTTTTTTTTTTAAATGGGGGATGTTACACTCTCTCCTCCTTAAAAGAAAATTTAGTCCTCTAAATTTGTCATATCTCTTTCGGTGAAAAGATAAGGATAAACCAGATTTGTAGTCAAGGAATCCCCAACAGCAATAGTTACGTGTAGCAAATAATCCAGTGGTTTAGGTTGAATGCCCAAGTGACAAGTAAAATATTGTGAAACAAAAGACAAGTTGGAGCCAGGATCAAACAAAACTTTTGTATTTCTATTAGAAACATGTAGAATACTTTCAACCACTGATTTAGAGGCTCTGGAATCTTGTTCTGTGATAGCATATACTCTAGCATGGGTTGTCGGCTTAGGGAGTAGTGGCTCTTTGTTCTTGTTTAGTGGGCAGTCTCTGACTTTATGATCTAACTTTCCACAGGCAAAACAAGCTCTAGTCACCCGAAAACACTCACTTGTTTCATGATTACGTCCGCATTTTGTACACGATAGAGTTCTTTGTGATGGAGTTCCTTTCTCAAATCTAGGTACCTTTACCTTCTCGTTACTTCTTTCTGCTTCATTTCCTCTCTTACTTTTACCAACAAACTTATCCTTTCTATTCATGTCCCTGATTTCTTGGATCTCCTCCAAGTCTTTTTCAAGTATGAAAGCTCTTTCTACTACTTCAGTGTATACTTGGAGTTTTAAAGCTGATATCCGGCTTCTTATTTCCGGCCTTAATCCTCTTTCAAATCTTCTTGCTTTCCTATATTCATCATCAATCATATGTGTGGCAAATCTAGAGAGCTCGGTGAATTTAGACTCATATTTGGCTACTGTCAAATTTCCCTGGATGAGATTCAGGAACTCCAATTCTTTCTGCTCTCTGATACAATCCAGAAAATATTTATCATTGAACTTTTCTGTAAATACCTTCCAAGTGATTGGCTCCTGTCGAGCTTCAGAAATCCTCTTCATGGTTCGCCACCAGTGCTCAGCCTCTCCTTCTAGCATGAAGGTAGCAAGAGAAACCTTCTTATCATCTAGGCAATTTAAAACATCAAATATTTTCTCCATCCGCATCATCCATTGTTCTACTACCATTGGATCAGGCTCACCACCAAAACTGGGAGGACTAAGCTTCTTAAATTGTTCAATTCCCAACCCAGTCTGGTTTGAATTCCCACCTTCATCATTTCTTCCTTGTCGGACTTGTTGTTGCTTACTTGTGTCATTGCCTCTAGAGATTTCATAATTCCACTCAATTGATCAGAAGTAGATGCAACAGGAGAACCATATGACCTTGTCATCCTTGCTTCCTAAAAATAACAAAAGAAAACTTTTGATCAGTCTCTAAATAGAAATCACTAAACCTTAAAATTTATTACACATATAGCATATCAAAATTCTTTGAAATCCTCAAATCATGCTCTGATACCACTCTGTCATGCCCCCCCCCCCCCGAATTATCACATTCAGGAAGTGTGACCCTGTCTAAAATCAATTATATTATAATTCATCATCAATTCAATCCAGGATCCAAACTAACAATTTGAGGATACTAAGAATCATTCAAAATCAATATTCACAATTCATAAACCTGAACGTTACATAAATCATAATCCACTTCACTCAAAGATTCACAAAATCTAAAGGCAACTCAACTAAACATCAACCACAACACAAATCCATAATCATAGAAATATATACAATCACAAAAAACATAATTATTTACCACGAGTTCTTATCCTTATACAACTTAAACTTATCATTCCATACACATGAGCGGTCCTTTAAACTTTTACAACACATAAGTATCAACAGATCCTTAACATTACATCAGAAGTAAAGTTTACTATACAACAAAAACCATCATCCAACAAAATTAGCTAAAAAATCTTCTAGCCTTTCACTGCGTTAACCCAATTCTAGCTTTTCAGTGCGTGACAAGTTACCTTGAAAATTTTATATAGCAACGGGGTGAGCATAAAGAGCTCAGCAAGTGTCTAACATATCCATGGCGATAGGAGAAGTTCAAGCAGGTTTAGTATCAAGATACAAAGTAGAAATACAAATGTTCATTTGAAGTCATCTCATTTGATATAAAATCACAAAGGTTTACTTCATTCAAAAACAAGCATTAGACATAACAATAGGAGAAAGGAAATTGGAGCATTTCATTGGCAAAAGAAACATTTAGGCATGTATCAAATGACACATGAAGCATTTAGGTACATATCAAAGGCATAAGAGTGTTTGAGAGCATAACAATGACATACGAAACACTTCAAGGTATAACAAGTGAACCGAGTAATAAACACAAGCTTGTATGTCATTTTTGATGTAGCATGCATTCCAATTTTATCCAAAGCATAATATGAACTCATAAACAAAGCTTTGGATATCATATCAATAAACATAGATGGCGCAGTGGGACCACATACATAATGTGATTCATCCATTTCTGGATGACCACCAAGCATAAGTCTCCCACGTTTGTGAGCTCCATCCACCCACGTCTGAGTGAAGTTAATGGGGCCGGCAGAGCAATCGTGGGCTCTAAGCATAACTCCCTTTACCATTTCTGGTAAAGGTTCACAATATCCCACAAGACACCAGAGTACAAAATGGTAGTATGAACAATAACATTGACACATATCAGAAGCACATGCGGAACAACGAAATGTACATATGCCTTTCGAGTCAATACGAAACAAACATAATCTTTCACAAATGTATTCAGATTTAAAAGGAAACAAAAGCAGGAGTATACAAGGATTTCAAGAAATCACATATGGCTCAATTGAAATAAGAAAGTTAGATGAATTCAATGTCTAAAGAAATTAAACTGGAAGAGGCACATATCGAAAGCAAAAGCGGAACAATGGGATGCATGTGCCGAATCATTACGCTGAAAACATGAACTTTAGATGATAGCTGCAGACAAATAAATAAAGGACAAAAGTATACAGGAATTTAAGGTAATAATGTAAAGCTTAACTGAAGAGTGTTTGCCGAAGTCGATTTCCAAAGAGAAGAAACAAGAAGAGCCGAAATCGACCAAAGCTCGATTCTGGCAGAATTTGATAGGGACATTGTAAGAACTATTTTGATAACCAATTATGCTCCAATTTATGCAAAATATGTGTCATTATAAAGCTTTATCAATCTAATTTTAGGCAAATTAAGTTTGACAAGAATTGGAATTTACAACAGGGAGTTACAGATAATTTCGTAGCCAAAGGTCTGAAAATATTTGCTCTGTTTTACTAAATCCATTGGGTCAATGAAAGCAGATGTTTTAGTTAGAAATTATTCTCCGAAAATTTCAAATCAGATATATAAAGAAAGAATTTTGAGTCTAGCTTCAAATAAATCATACTTTGTATGAATCTGAGTTCACAGCAGAATGTTATAAGTAGTTAAGCAACAAGAGGTCAGAAATTTCAGTCTCTATTTTGCAGAATCTGTAGGGTTAATTGAAACAGAAGTCATAGTACGCATTTAAACTCCAAATCATTCAATATTAGTGTAAAAATAAAGATATTTGAGTCTACTTTCAAATGGAATAGGATTTACCTAAATCAGAGTTTAGTGCTAAAAGTTAGATCGTAAACAATGTACAGAAGTCAGATTACCGAAAAATTTCATATTCATGGCTTTGTATCAAAAGGAAAGAACGGTTTGGTACTAAGCTGAAATCTTTTGCATTTATGAAAAATTAAAAGGAAAACAGAGATTAGGAATTCTGTAGGAAGAGATTAGAACACTTGCCTTAGATGAGTTTGATTCCCAAATATAGGGAGTTGATACAAAACCTCAAACAAAGTTTCCTCTTCTTCTTCTCCTTCTTCTTCTTCTTCTTCTTCTTCTTCTTCTTCTTCTCTTCTTCTTCTTCTCCTCAAACTAACGTTGGCTGAAAACTTTCTTCTTAATGGTGCCTTAAATTACTTAGGTTTAGCTCATGCTAAAATAGTGAGGTGGCAAGCATGCATGGGGGTTTAGGTGTCAACTTTAGAATAAATGCTAAGTGGCTCATCCTTGTTAATGACACATGTCCTCCATTTTATTTTATTTTATTTTTATTTACTCAATTCTGAATATTCTATAAATCATCTCAAACATTTAATATTTACTCTTAGGTCCTTAGCCATAAACTTTAATATAATATTATTTAATAAAAAAAATTATTATTTACTTTTTTTTTTTTGTAAATGGGGGATGTTACACTACGACGTAGTGGCCTAGTACATTCGCAGTCGATAAGTCGAGTGAATTATTATGGAGAAAATAATTCACTAAGCCAGAAAGAGTTTTGACAGGTATGACTCACTACCAACTCGATATTGGGCCTAGAAGGTCACACACATATGGTAGGCACTACGTTAAGTAGATAAACGTATATGAGATATCCGTCGGAGCCCCTATCTTATTGGATATCCAATAAGCTCCTGAATTATTGAAACCTATAGATAAGATCCAATAATATCTCATGAGAGATTATTGGATAGAGATCTAGTAATCTAAGAGACCTGGGTAGTTGGATGCAGATCCAATATCCAATAGAGCAGGATCCATTAGGGTTTGACAGGGGACCTCTATAAATAGGTGGGATTCAGTTGTTCATAGGCTATAGCCTTTGCTTGCCTCTTCTATTCTCCTCCCTCTCTCTACCTCAGAGTAGGCCTAGAGTTTTGAGGATCATCGTCACAGCCCTACTAGATCACCACTAGAGAGGATAACGCTTGACCTCCTTCATCCTCTCCTAGAGATCTACAAGGATTCAGGGATATACGATCTCCCTAGGTAACATAATCTACTCTATACGCAGTTTGAGTTTAATGAAATTTTGCACACCAATCTTCGTACGACGATGAACATCTTTTTCAGAATAGGGTATTTTGTTTTATGTTCTTCCGCTGCGCATTTGATGTCGCCCCCAAAATTTCCCAACAGTGGTATCAGATCCAGGTTGTTTGTGTGAAAATATTGGTTTTGAACTATGTGTGTTATGTTTTAGGAAGAATTTTATCATTAAAATCGTTGACGCAAAAGGCGAGAAAGGGCAGCAAATGTTGCTGCCCTTGCTGCGCTCGAAGATTACTGCCTGCTTGTTGCCAACTTCGTGTAGGCAGGCTGCCTACAATGGTGGCTGCAAGGGCGGCGCCCGGCCGCCTACGCGCAGCAACTATTGTTGCGCACGGTTGCAGCCACCAACTGCCGGCCGCCCACAAGCAGAGTCGCTTGCAGCGCAGACGGTGGCACCGTTGCCTACAGCACCACCGCAGGAGCAACCGCCCGCACGGGTGGCGATTGTGGGAGCAACCCGCAAGGGCAGAGTCGCCCGTGGGTGCGATGGGGCCCACAAGCTGAGCCGCCCACCTACAACGGCGGCGCCCCCACTCCTCGCTGTAGTGGGCTACCACTGGCAAGAGTGGCGGTGCCCGTAGCAAGCAGGTAGAAGAGAAGGATTAGGGCAATCTTTGGCAAAAGATAATTTTGCCCTTAGGGCAAATTATGAAAATACCCCTTGGAATTCTTAAATTCCCTACATGTCGTTGATTTCAAAAAATATTAATTAATTAAAATATTTAATTGATTATTATTTTTATTATTATCTAGTAGCCCTACATGATGATAATTTATACATGTGATGTATGATGTGTTGACGGATGATCATGGACCGTGTGATGTGTATACTTTTTTTTTTTTTGATAAGTTACCTGAATAAGTGTGATGTGTATACTTATGATTATTATTACTGAGGCCTATAAGATTTAATTATATTTCTCATTTATTATCGGGCTTAGAAGCGATAGCGGGATCCACGATTAAATTGTAATCACATGAGGAGGCGTAGTGGGAGCGTGGAAGCGATAGCGGGATCCACGAGACGAACGATCACGATGCATGGAGATGAGTCGAGATGCCGACGGAACCGACGAGGACGAGATGGATGATCACAGGACATAGAGATGCACCGTTGCATACGCAGATCTTGATGTGAGTGATTAGGCCTAATGGCACGGGCCTGATCACCTTAGGTTGTGATCCATGATCATCTGGTGTGATTGCTTATACACCTACTATATATATATATATATATATATATATATATTTGCATGCGATGTAAATATATATTAAATATGTATATGTGTAACATGTCATATTAGGAGACCAAATCATAGAAACCTCTCTCTCGATAATATTAAGTCAGTAAACATAAGGCAATTAGATTGACCCACGTGGCCTTCCATAGTTATAGGTAGGGACTGATTCCAAGTATATGTTGAGTTGGTCGAGTCCCTCGAGGCTCACCTATATCGCAATTTGCTATCTTGCCTATGAAATAGAGATGTCACTAGTGACCTGAGGACATGGTATGCTTGGTCGAGTCCCTCGAGGGTATATCATCAAATCAGACTCATCTTGTAACGATGATGTTGACTTAACCAAACATCATGGTTGGTCGAGTCCCTCGAGACCATAGTGATTCCAAGGCTGAATAGGACAGGAATCACAAGGAATTGTGATCGGCAAGAGTTGCCTACCTTTTGGGCATAGTGTGATTGGTTGAGTCCCTCGAGGTTACACTAAGACACTGATTGGATCCTGATCCCGACTAGAAGTCTATTGGAGACTTCCGTTTCACGTACTGAGGGTGTCGCGTGACTCGCTAGTAAAATAGTGGGAGCATATTAAGATAAAAGTCCATATCTTGATTATTTATTTCTTGCAAAATCTGCATGTTATTCATTTTTGTTATATTTTTATTTTCAGAAAATGTCACTTTCAAATCCCTTACGTGACATACTTGACATCAACCGCCTCACTAGTCCAAATTATATGGATTGGTTCTACAACTTAAGAATTGTTCTCATAGTGGAGAAAATCGCGTACGTCCTTGATACAGTGATGCCTACGCCTGAGGAAGGGGCAAGCGAGGATGAGATCGCTCGCTACATGAAGTACATTGATGACTCTACTCTTGCTTAGTGTTACATGTTAGGCTCTATGACTCTCGAGTTATAAAGATAACATGAAAAGATGGATGCCATATCCATTCTCCTACATCTCCGTAAATTGTTTGAGGAATAAAGAAGGACTCAACGATATGAGATATCCAAGAGCCTCTTCCGCACTAGGATAACTAAGGGGACACCAGTTCAGAACCATATCCTAAAGATGATTAAGTGGATAGAGAAACTCATAGGTCTAGGAATGGTCCTAGAGGATAACTTGTGTATGGGCATTGTGCTTCAGTCCCTACCCGATTCCTTTTTACAGTTCATAATGAATTTTAATATGAACAAGCTTGAGGTGACTCTCCTAGAGCTCCTCAATATGTTGAGGGAGGTAGAGAACACTATAAAAAAGGAGAAGCCAATTCTCTACACTAGTGAGACCAGAAAGAAAAAGAAAGCAGAAAAGTCCCTTAAGAAGGGCAAGGGCAGACCAGGTAAAGCAAAGGTTACTAAGAAAGACCCGACAAAGGACAAAGGCCAATGCTTCCACTATGACAAAGATGAGCTCTCTAATAGGAACTGCAAAGAGTACCTTATAAAGAGGGCGAAATAAAAGCTTAGAGAAACTTCAAGTACATTCATGATCAGTCTCCATTTGTCATACTCTTATGATAACACATGGGTATTGGATATCGGTAGTGCTTATCATATATGCAATTCGTTGCAGGTTCTAGCAAGGCCTAGGAGACTAGAGAGAGGCGAGATGGACCTTAAGATGGGTAATCAAGCAAAAGTTGCTATAGTAGCTGTTGGTGAGGTCACCCTATATCTGCTTGGTGGAGCTATTATTACATTAGATGCATGTTATTTTATTCATTTTATTATAAAAAACTTTATCTCCATTTCATGTTTGATAGTTAGTAGATATAAATTAGTTTTCGAGAACAATGGTTGTTCGATATTATTAGATGATGAGATCATCACGAAAGGAATATTGCATAATAGTATGTTTATGTTAGACACTACTCTATATATCATGAATGTAAGTGTGTCTAAGAGGAAACGAGATGAGATGAACAGTGCATACATGTGTCATAGTAGGCTAGGTCATATCCATAAGGGAAGGATTCAAAAGTTGCTAAAGGATGAATATCTAGATCCATTAAACTATAAGTCATATGCAACTTGCGAGCCTTGCCTTCATGGAAAACTAACCAACTCTTCATTTAGTGGAACTGGAGAAAGAGCCACTTAGTTCTTGGAACTCATACATAGTGATGTATGTGGACCCATGTCAACTCATGCCATTAGTGGTTACTCCTACTTCTTACCTTTATTGATGATTTCTCAAGATATAGACATGTGTACTTAATGAAGTACATGTCCGAGGCTTTTGAGAAATTTAGAGAGTATAAGAACGAAGTGAAGAACCATACTGGAAAGAGTATCAAGACTCTTCGATCAAATCGAGGAGATGAGTACTTAAGTACAGAGTTTACATAGTTCCTCAAGGACCATGAGATATTATCCTAGTGGACACCTCCTTATAAACCTCAACTCAATGGTGTGTATGAAAGGAGGAATCGTATGTTGTTAGATATGGTGTGATTCATGATGAGTTTCGCTGACCTACCCATCTCATTCTTGGGATATGCCCTAGAGACCGCAGCTTACCTTCTGAACAGAGTTCCAACTAAGTCGATAGTGTCTACACCATATGATATATGGAAAGGGAAGAAGCCCGATCTTAAGGTTGTTAAGATTTAGGGTAGCCCTGCCCACGTTAAAAGACACAACCCCAATACATTGGAATCAAGAACGGAGCGGTGCAAGTTCATGGGATACCCCAAGGAAACTTATGGGTATTATTTCTATCATCTCGAGTATCAAAAGTTCTTGTAGCCAAGAGAGCAGTGTTCCTTGAGAAGGAATGCATTCTTAGCGGAGACAATGGAAGCATGATAGAGTTGAGCGAGATTGGAGAACCTAGCTCAAGCACCACTCTATAGCCCGAGCCTGTTCAGGTACCTAACACACAAGTTCCAATTTTATGTAGGTCCCCAGAGTATCCATCCTCTTGAAAGATATGTGGGACATATTAGAGGAGATGATGTTAAGGATATTGATCCACGGACTTACAAGGAGGCTATTATGAGTATAGACTCTGGGAAGTGGCAAGTAGCCATAAATTCTGAGATGGATTCTATGTACTCCAACAAGGTTTGGAACATAGTTAATGCGCCTGAAGGTATTGTACCCATCAGTTGCAAGAAGATCTTTAAGAAAAAGATTAGAGTAGATGGAAAGGTAGATACCTATAAAGGAAGGCTAGTGGCTAATGGGTATCGTCAAAGGCAATGTGTTGACTATGACGAAACCTTCTTACCGATTATGTGTTGACTATGACTAAAATCCATCCGAATTCTATTAGTTATTGCAGCACACTATGATTATGAGATCTAGCAGATGGATATGAAATCTGCATTCTCCAATGGGAACCTCGAGGAGGAGGTGTGTATGATACAACCCGAGGGATTCGTGTCCAAGGACTGCCTAGATAAGGTGTGCAGGTTGCTTAGATCCATTTATGGACTAAAGCAAGCTTCCCGAAGTTGGAACATAAGATTTGATGAGGCAATCAAATATTATGACTTTGTTAAAAACGAAGATGAGCCTTGTGTGTACAGGAAGGTAAGTTGGAGCGTTGTCACCTTTTTGGAATTATATGTGGATGACATCCTGATCTTTGGGAATGATGTAAGAGTGCTATCCATAGTAAAGACTTGGTTATCTAGACACTTCTCCATGAAGGACTTAAGGAATCATCCTATATCTTGGGGATTCAGATCTATAGAGATAGATCTAAGAGGATGCTTGGCTTGTCCTAGTTTAGGTATATCAAAACCATTGTTAAAGGGTTTGGCATAGAAAATTCCAAGAGAGGTCTCATACTGATGAGACATGGGATATCGCTTTCTAGGAGTATGTCCCCAAAGACTCCTGAAAAAAGGGCGAACATGGATATGATACCTTATGCCTCAGCGATAGGGTCTATCATGCATATCATGCTATGTACTAGACCTGATATAGTGCATGCTCTAAGTGTCACGAGCAAGTATCAAGCAGATCTAGGCTTGGAGCATTGGAAAGCAGTAAAGTGTATCCTTAAGTACTTGAGAAGGACTAAGGATCTTTTACTAGTATATGGAGGCAGTAGCCTTAGGGTTGAAGGCTACACGGACTCAAGATTTCAGTCGGATGTCGATGATAGCAAGTCCAATTCAGGGTGTGTGTACAACTTGAATGGAGGAGTAGTATGCTGGAAGAGTTCCAAGCAAGATACTACTATTGACTCGACCAGAAAGGCGAAGTACATTGCTGTAGTAGAGGCAACAAAGGAGGGAGTCTAGATGAAGAAGTTTATCAAAGATCTAGGAGTCGGGCCAACTAACAAGGAGCTGATTCCTTATATTGCAATAACTATAGGGCGATTACTCAAATAAAGGAACCCGGGTCTCATCAGAGGTGTTCTGAGGACATTCTAACTTATTAGAGAGATCATGACCTAAGGAGATGTAGTAGTATAAAGAGTTACATTCGAAGATAACATTGCAGATCCACTGACAAAGCCGTTGTTTTAGATTATCTTTGAGTATCACAAGGGTCTGATGGGGATCAGACATATAGGTCATTGGCTTTAGGTCAAGTGGGAGATTGCTAGTCATAGGTGCCCAGCAAGCCAATCACATGAGTGATGGCACGTGTGACTTGACACGAAATCTTTTTGCTTATTATATTTTGGCATTTATCACTTTATATTAACTATTGCATATATGCATATATATATTGTGATGTCCTTAGATCTGTACAAAGGGAATTTGATTGTGATGAGATCATGATAATGAGATTGATTCATGTTTAAACATAGATCCTAAATAATCCCGGTCATTGGTTACTCGAAAGGGAGATCGAGATAACCAGATAAACTGGTGTGCTGTATACCCGTTCATATGATGGATGTAGCTGGTCTCATAGTTGCTCATGTGAGGATACTAGGTATACAATATAGATGCTCATTGGAGAATGAGTTCACTAATTGATCCGCTTACCGAATGTTGGATAGTTGATGATGCCTTATTATTAAACAATGATTTCGAAGTCTCAGTGGTGTATCTGGTCCTTAGACTTGAGACACCAAGGATGTCCTGTATGAGTGCTCCATTCTTTGATACTAGACTTATAGGTTTGGATGTCCCAGATCTAGTACAACCGGTCATTGGGAATGATAGTTAACCTTACAAGGGCTATTGAGTGTCGAAAGAGGATCATCTACTCTTGGCGTCATGAGAGGAATATCCCATGTATTCTTGCTCAGATAAATCCCTAGCCAGGGTCATTCGAATTGAGAGAGAAAGAGTTCTCTAGGAGAATCCGATTAGAGCAAGACTCGAGTAGAAATCATATGGGTCTGATAGCACCATGCTTGATATATAGTCTCTAGGATATTAGATGGATGAGGGACTATAGGTACACGGTAACTAAGAATAGACAAGTCTAATGGACTGGATTTCCCTGTATCATCGAGGGACTGCAACGTAGTGGCCTAGTTATCCGTAGTCGATGAGTCAAGTGAATTATTATGGAGATATTAATTCACTAAGCCAGAAGGAGTTCTGACAGGTATGACTCATAGCTAGCTCAATATTGCGCCTAGAGGGTAACACACATGGTAGGCATTGCGATGAGTAGAGGTATGTATACTAGATATCCGTCGGAGCCCTTGTCTTATTAGATATCCAATAAGCCCCTGAATTTTTGGACCCTATGGATGAGATCCAATAAGAGCCCATGAGAGTTTATTGGATAGAGATCCACTAATCTAAGAGGCTTTGGTAGTTGGATGCAGATCCAATACCCAATAGGGAAGGATCCATTAGGGTTTGACTGGGGACCTCTATAAATAGGAGAGATTCAGTGGTTCATAGGTTAGAGCCTTTGCTTGCCTCTTCTATTCTCCTCCTCCTCTCCACCTTAGAGCAGACCTGGAGTTTTGAGGAGTGTCGTCGTAGCTCTACTGTATAGATCAACACTAAAGAGGAGGACGCTTGACCTCCTTCACCCTCTCATAGAGATCTACAAGGATTCAGAGATATACGATCTCCCTAGGTAACACAATATACTCTATACGTAGTTTTGAGTTTCGTGAAATTTTACGCATCAATCTTCGTACGACGACAAACATCCTTTTGGGAATAGGAGATTTTGTTTTTTGTTCTTCTACTACGTATGTGATGTCGCCCTCAAGATTTTCCAATGGTTTTTATGTGACTTTTTAATAATGTAGGCATTGGATTAAAATCTAATGATGTATCCTTTATCACACAATTAGCTAATGCTCAAAAGATTATGCTTTAAGCCATAAACCAACAGCACATCTTCAATCAAAAAGTTGAATTTATTATCTATGGTTCCTTTGCCAATGATTTTACCCTTCATCTAGGCTAGTGAGCTTAAAGAATTTAGATGGATCTCTGGTCATATGCCTTGATCATCCACTATCACGGTACCATTTCTTGCTCCTAGCTTATGATGGTAAACATTCCTACAATAAAAAGGTGATTTATAGGTAACAATTTGACCTTAGGTACCTCAAAATTCGGTCTACTCAACTTATCATTTTGCATAGAGTTTTTTATGGTTAATCTAGGAACCCAAATCAATTTGTGTTAACTATATCTCTTAAATGGACATTTATAAGCAACATGTCCGAGTTTGCAACAAAAGGTGCATTTGGTGGGGGGTGATACATGTAAGGTAGGGACTTTAACAAAGGTGGTTGGATTTTGGTGAGAGCTACTAACAAATCCGATTCCACATCTTTTATGAATGTGACCCTTATTGGCAAAGATCATGTTTAAGGATTTGATACCAAACTTAAACTTTTCTAGAGTTTCTTTGAGTAGCAAATTTTCCTTCTCAAGTGCCTCTAAGTGTTTACACTTAGTGCATGGAGATAATAAAGGATTATCATGCTTATGTTTTTTAAATTTATTATTCAAAAGAGCATGCTCCTTTTCCAAACAATTAAACTTTTTGCTTATTATTCTACGTTCATCGAACAAATCATTAAAAATACTTAAAAGCTCGTTGAAAGATAAATTTACATATAATGAACTACTTACCTCATCTCTAATAGCCACTAGTGTGTAGTTGGCGATTTTCTTGTTGCTTTATTCTTTGTCTTCGGAATCACTCGAGTCATCCCACATTACTTTGAGCGTCTTCTTTTTCTTTGGTTTTTTCTTCTTCACCTAAGGACATTCGCTTTTAAAATGTCCTGGCTTCTTGAATTCTAGTATATAACTTATTCTTTTTTGGGTTTAATTTCATTTTTAGTGTCATTTTTAGATTTATTTCTTTTTATAAATTTTTTTAACTTCCTTGTCAAGAGTCCCAAGTCATCATTATAGTTCTCATCACTTGAAATTCCTTTCAAGTGGTCTTCATGAGTTCTTAGTGTCATATCCTTCCTATTCTTTGGATGGTTATTCTCAAGCTCTTAATGAGCGTTGCAAGTCATCTCATAGGTCATTAACGACCCGATAAGTTTTTTGAGAGAAAAATTATTTAAATCCTTGGCCTCGACTATTACTTTAGGGTCCTAACTCTTTGGAAGTGATCTCAATATTTTTATTAATAAGTTCAAAGTTAGAAAAACTTTTACCAAGTGCTTTTGGACCATTGATGACATCCGTAAACCGAGTGTACATGTCTCCAATGGTCTCACTTGGTTTCATCCGAAACAATTCATAAGAATGGATTAAAAGATTTATTTTAGACTCCTTTATTCTACTAGTGCCTTCGTGAGTGATTTTGAGTGTGTGCCAAATATCGAAAGTTGTTTCATAAATAGATACTCGATTGAACTCATTTTTATCTAAAGCATAAAACAAGGCATTCATAGCCTTTAGCATTTAAAGAGAAAGTCTTCTTCTCCAACTCATTCCAATCAATAATTGAAAGAGAAGACTTTTGAAAATTGTTTTCCATAATGTTCCATAACTCAAAATCCATAGACATTAGAAAAATCCTCATTCTAGTTTTCCAATAGGTGTAATCTGTCACGCCCCCACAAAATATATCGATAATATTTAAAATCTTCATCACAACTAACCCAGGATCCAAACACACATTTGAGGTCACTAAGAAAACATTCAGATCAAAATTTTCACTTCTATAATCTACCAATTCATAACCCTGTGCAATTCATATACATAGCACACATCACTCGATAATTCATACAATCTGAACTCAACTCATCAAAATAAAAACCACAGTGTAAATCCACAAGTGGGGAAATCTATGCAGTCACCACAAACATCGATTTACCATAAGTTCATATCATTACACGAATTTAATTTAACATTCCAAAACCCTATACATGAGGGATCCATTAACTTACACAAAATCCACAGGTTTAGATTCATAGTCACATTTCATTAGATGCAAGGTAGCTCATACACAACTACATGTATGCTAACAAAAGTTCTGCCCAACGTCTTCTAAACTTTCCACTGCCTCAGCCCATTCTTAACATTTAAGCAAGCGATACGCTATCCTGAAAAATTTATCAACAAACGGGGTGAGCATAAAGAGCTCAGCAAGTGACTAACATATCCATATCAAAAGGGTACAATTTCCAAAGAGATACAGTTTCAAAACACAAAGCAGAATATACGATTTCGTAGACATAATATCATTAGGAGCAGAATCATAGTTTGTCCTTTCAATCATGCATATTTGGTTCCTGACAGATGGAGCATAGAGTAATTTGGAGCATATCAGAAACAAAGGAAACATATCGGAGCTTATCAATGGCATACAAAATGTTTCGAAGCATATCAACAGCATATGGAACATTTCGAAGCAAAATCATCAGTGAATGAAGCCTTTCAGAGCATATAGGCACACATATCGTACAAGAGCTCAAACGTCGTCCTTGACGTTGCAATCATATCAATCTTATCCAGAGTACGAACAGAAATAACTCACCAAAACTCTGGATGTCATATCAAACATATAGAGGGTGTAGTGGGATTTCAGTCAGAATGTGATTCATCCATTTCTGAATGACCACCTGACAAAAGTCTCCCACGTCTGGGAGCTCCATCCACCCACGTCTAGGTGAAGTCAAAGGGGGCCGGCAGAGCATCGCAGGCTCTAATCACATACCCACAAAGCGGGCAACAAGCGCATACCCTTTACCATTTCTGGCAAAGGTCCAGAATATCTCACATAACGGGACCCCACAAAGCGGGCAAATAGCGCATACCCTTTACTACTTCTGGCAAAGGTCCAGACAATCCCACACACCAGAGTACAAAAGGGCAGTTTCAACAATAAGTAGCATATATCGGAAGCACACGCGGAACAACGAAGCTTACATGTGCCTTTTTAAAAACAAATGACGCAAGGACACAAATCTCTCACAAATGTATTCATTTTAGAAAGGAAAATGGAAGCAAGAGTGTACAGGGAATCCAATTATAGTTAGCTCAATTCAAATAAGAAGGTTTGACGAATTCAAGTATCCAAAGGAATGTAACAGAATACGCGAAATCGACCAAAGCTCGATTTCGGACAGAATTCCAGTGGCACATCAAACAAATATTTCAGAATAACAATTATGCTCCAATACTCATAAGAAGACTACGGTCGAACCATATATCAATCTATATTCGGATGGAACAGATTTCATATGAAACAGGGCTCCCAACACAGAGTTACCTCAGATTTGGTAACACAAGGTCAAAATCACAATCACTGTTTTGCAGAATTTATAGGGTCGGACTCAACAGATAATAGGGTAGGCAATTGAATTCCAAAATTTCCAAACTGTATGTCAAAAGAAAGATTTTCAAATCTAGTTTCAAATAAAATCAGTTTGGTACAAATCAGAATTTTCAACAGGGAGTTATAGGTATTTTAGTATCGATAGGTCAAAAATCTTGAACTCTGTTTTACAGCGTCTATAGTCTCATTTGAAAAAAATGTTTGGGTAAGTATTCGGTGTCCAAATTCTAAAAAATCGGTGTCAAAAGAAAGATATAAGAGTCTAATTATAAACAAAAATAGTTCCTGCCTGAATTCACATTTTGTGTTAAATCTTATATCCGAAACAGTGTATAGGGGTCAGTATACCGAAAATATTTCAGAATCCATGGTTTTAAGTCCAAAGAGAGACATATCAGTTTCTAAATAGAAATCTTCCAATTTATTTTGAATCAACATAAAAACAGAGTCTAATACTTCTATAGGATGGGGTTAGAACACTTGCCTTTGAGAATTTTGACACCCAATGAAAAGATTAAAGCAAGAACCCAAAAAGCCCCAATTTTTGTTTCTCTTCTTCTTCTTCTTCTTCTTCTTCTTCTTCTTCTTTCTTTCTTTCTTTCCCTGATCACCCACGAGCTGCCTTCTCTGCTTCCTTAAGAATGAAGGCAGAGAAGCTTAAGCGGTGGGATTTGTCATTTGGTGCAATTTGCAGATTAGTCCTTGTTTTTCTCATATTCACGATTAGGTCCTTAGGGTTTACATATAGGTCCTCAGATTCTTTTTTTTTTTTTGAACAGATCTCCCAAATCTTAAAAATAAGTTACCTCTAATCCATACTCTATCTCTTTTGTCAATTAAAATAGATGCTTACATTATCACCAAAATTATACGAACATTCGGAAATGAGGGGTGTTACACTCTCCCCCCCTTAAAAGAAAAATTTAGTCCTCTAAATTTATCGTACCTCTATTCGATGAAAAGACGAGGATACACCTTTTTCATTTCCTCTTCTAGCTCCCAAGTTGTCTCCGCTCCAGAATGATGTCTCCAAATTACTTGAACCAGTGGAATGACCCGATTCCTTAGGACATTTTCTTTCTTATCAATAATCTGAATAGGCTCTTCCACATAGGATAAATCTTTATCGATCTCCACCAGCTCATACTTAATGATGTGAGAAGGGTCATACATATACTTTCTAATCATCGAGACATGAAATATATCATAGACATGGCTCAATGCTGGTGGTAAGGCAATCCTGTAAGCGACAGAACCAACCCTCTCAAGAACCTCAAAAGGTCCAATAAATCTTGGGCTTAATTTTCCTTTCTTCCCAAACCTTATAATGCCTTTGGAAGGGGAGACTTTTAAGAATACAAAATCTCCGATTTCAAACTCAATATCTCGCCTTCTATTGTCGGCATAACTCTTTTGACGACTCTGAGCAATTTTTAGCCTTTTTCTTATAACTTGAATTTTCTCGGTAGTTTCTTGTACCTTGTCCGATGCTAACAGCTTTCTGTCACCAACTTCCTCCCAACATATAGGTGTTATGCACTTTCGCCCATATAAAGCTTCATAAGGAGCCATCTGAATACTTGAATGATAACTATTATTATACGTGAACTCAACAAGTGAAATATCCTTATCCCATTCACCTTTCCAATCCATAACATAGGCTCTAAGCAAATCCTCAAGTGTTTGAATTGTTCTTTCTGACTGACCATCAGTCTGAGGATGATATGCAGTACTAAACTTAACTTTAGTGCCCATCGACTCCTGCAATCTTCTCCAGAATCTAGAGAGAAATCTGGAGTCTCTATCAGAGATAATCTCCTTTGGAATACCATGAAGTCTTACTATTTCATTAACATATAAATCTGCAAGTCTATCAAGCGAATAAGTCATATTAATCGGTAGGAAATGCGCAGATTTTGTTAACCTATCAATGATAACCCAAATAGCATCATGTTTCCTCGAGGTTCTGGGTAGTCCCGAAACAAAATCCATAGTAATGCATTCCCATTTCCATTCAGGAATATCTAAAGGTTGTAACAACCCTCCAGGTCTTTGGTGTTCTACTTTGATTTGCTGGCAAGTCAAACATTTTGAAACATACATTGCAATTTCTTTCTTCATGCCTTCCCACCAGTAATGACCTTGAAGATCTCTATACATCTTAGTGCTTCCAGGGTGTAGGGTGTACTTTGAAGTATGACTTTCATTTAGGATTTGATTCTTGATATCTGGTTCATTTGGTACACATACTCTCTCCCCAAATCTCAATAGGCCATCCTTTGAAACTTGAAATTGTGGCTTCAATTCCTTTTCTACTTCACTCCTCAAGTAAATTAAATGTGGAACTCGTAATTGTCCTTCCTTAATTTGTTGAATAAGATCAGATTGCACTTGAATGGAGGCCATCAATATCATCGAGTCTTGCTCTTTGATCAAAGCTTTCAAATCAAAACTTTCTTCTAATGACTTCCATTGCTTCACGACCAAACTAGCCATAAAACTTGTAGATTTCCTACTAAGTGCATCAGCTACAACATTGGCTTTGCCCGGGTGATAACGGATGGCACAATCATAATCCTTCAGAAGTTCTATCCATCTTCGCTGCCTCATGTTTAACTCTTTCTGAGTGAAAATATATTTTAAACTCTTGTGATCAGTAAAGATTTCAAACTGTCGACCATACAAATAATGTCTCCAAATCTTTAGAGCAAAAATAATTGCTGCCAATTCCAAATCATGAGTTGGATAATTCAATTCATAACCTTTAAGTTGCCTAGAAGCATAAGCAATTACTCTCCCTTCCTGCATCAAAACACATCCTAGGCCCTTTCTTGAAGCATCAGTATAAACTACAAATCCCTCACTACCACTTGGAATAGTGAGAATAGGGGCACTAGTCAATCTTCTTTTTAACTCTTGAAAGCTTTGCTCACAGTCATCACCCCATACAAATTTCATATTCTTCTTAGTGAGTTTGGTGAGAGGTTGAGCAATTCGAGAAAATCCCTCCACAAATCTCCTGTAATAACCTGCCATGCCCAAGAAACTTCTAACCTCTGTTACATTTGTTGGTACTTCCCATTCAACTACAGCTTCTATTTTCCTTGGATTGACAGATATACCCTTCCCTGAAATCACATGGCCTAAGAAAGCAACTTCATTCAACCAAAATTCACATTTGCTAAACTTCGCATACAACTTCTTTTCTATTAGTATGGACAACACATCTCTCAAGTGTTCCTCATGCTCCTGATTACTCTTTGAATACACCAATATGTCATCAATAAATACAATTACACAGATATCCAAGAGCGGTTGAAATATCCTATTCATCAGTTCCATAAAAGCTGCAGGGGCATTTGTCAGACCAAAAGGCATCACTAAGAATTCATAATGACCATATCGAGTTCTGAAAGCTGTTTTTGAAATATCCTCCTCCTTGATCTTCAACTGATAGTAACCTGACCTCAGGTCAATCTTAGAGAATACTTGTGCACCTTGCAGTTGATCAAACAAATCATCCATTCTAGGAATGGGATATTTGTTTTTGATGGTCGCTTGATTCAACTGTCTATAATCAATACAAAGCCTCAATGTTCCATCCTTCTTCTTCACTAATAGTACCGGAGCACCCCACGGAGATACACTGGGTCGTATGAAACCCTTATCTAATAATTCTTGTATTTGCTTCTTTAACTCTTCTAGCTCGAGTGGTGCCATTCTGTAAGGAGGCTTAGATATTGGGGTTGTACTGGGAACTAGATCAATAGCAAATTCACCCTCTCTATCTAGAGGTAAACCAGGCAAGTCATCTGGAAATACATCAGGGAATTCTTTGACCACTGAAATTTCATCTAGGTGGGTTTCCTGATTTGAATGCTCCTTTACACACACCATATAACAAAAACAACCTTTCTGCATAAGACAATAAACTTGAAGTGCTGATATCAAGCAAGGAGGCAAATCATGCTTAATGCCCTCAAAGAAAAATATAGGCTGATCTGGTATGCAGAAAGTAATTATTTTTTTGTAACAATCAATACTAGCGTGATGAGAAGATAACCAATCCATGCCAAGTATAATATCAAAACCCTGGATCTCTAGGAGAATCAAATCAGCAAGGAGTTCGTGGTCTCCAATAGAGATCAAACAAGATGGGTAGACCAAGTTTGTTGCCAATGAATCTCCAACAGCAGTTGTTACATATAACATATAATCCAGGGGTTTAGGTAGAATATCCAAATGACAAGCAAAGTATTGTGAAACAAAAGATAAGTTGGAGCCGGGATCAAACAAAACTTTTGCATTTCTTTTAGAAACATGAAGAATACCTTCCACCACTGATTTAGAAGCTTTAGAATCTTGTTCAGTGATAGCGTACACTCTAGCATGGACTGAGGGTCTAGGAGGCAGTGGCTCTTTCTTCTTGTTCAGTGGGCAATCTCTTATTTGATGACCTAGCTTTCCACAACCAAAACATGCTCCAGTCACCCGAAAACACCGACTTGTTTCATGATTTAATCCGCATTTTGCACATAACTGAGTCCTCCCCAATGGTTTCCTTTTCTCAAATCCAGATGTCTTAAACCTCTTGTTACTATCTTCATATTCATTTTCTCTCCTGCTTTGGCTAGTAAATTTGCCCCTTTTGTTCTTGCCAATGATTTCTTGAATTTCCTCCATGTCTCTTTCAATTTTCAAGGCTCTTTCTACCGTATCAGCATATGTTTGTAATTTTAAAGCTGACATTCGGCTTCTTATTGCCGGTCGCAATCCCCTTTCAAACCTTCTTGCCTTTCTAGATTCATCATCAGTCATATGTGTGGCAAACCTAGAGAGCTCAGTGAATTTAGATTCATACTTTGTAACCGTCATACTTCCCTGGATAAGATTCAAGAACTCCAATTCTTTTTGCTCTCTCATGCAATCTGAAAAATATTTGTCGTTAAACTTTTCTTAGAATAACTTCCAAGTCATTGGCTCATGTTTGATTTCAGACATCCTCTTAGTCATTCTCCACCAGTGTTCAGCTTCTCCTTCCAGCATAAAGGTGGCAAGAAAAACCTTTCGTTCATCAGAGTAACTTAAGGCATCAAATATTTTCTCTATCTGCATCATCCATCATTCCGCTACCATTGGATCAGACTCACCACTGAAACTGGGAGGACTAAGCTTCTTAAACTGTCCAATTCCCAACCCCGTCTGGTTTGATGTCTCTGTCCCATCATTATTTCCTTGTTGGACAGGTTGTTGTTGTTGTTGCATCACTTGTGCCATAGTCTCCAAAGTCCGCATAATACCACTCAATTGATCAGCAGTAGATGCAACAGGAGAACCAGATGATCTCGTCATCCTCGCTTCCTAAAACATCAAAAGAACATTTTCTTTGATCAATCTCTAATGACAGACAATAAACCTCAAATAAAGATACTATTCTTAGTGATTCTCAAATCATGCTCTGATACCACCTCTGTCACGCCCCCACAAAAATATATCGATAATATTTAAAATCTTCATCACAACTAACCCAGGATCCAAACACACATTTGAGGTCACTAAGAAAACATTCAGATCAAAATTTTCACTTCTATAATCTACCAATTCATAACCCTGTGCAATTCATATACATAGCACACATCACTCGATAATTCATACAATCTGAACTCAACTCATCAAAATAAAAACCACAGTGTAAATCCACAAGTGGGGAAATCTATGCAGTCACCACAAACATCGATTTACCATAAGTTCATATCATTACACGAATTTAATTTAACATTCCAAAACCCTATACATGAGGGATCCATTAACTTACACAAAATCCACAGGTTTAGATTCATAGTCACATTTCATTAGATGCAAGGTAGCTCATACACAACTACATGTAGGCTAACAAAAGTTCTGCCCAACGTCTTCTAAACTTTCCACTGCCTCAGCCCATTCTTAACATTTAAGCAAGCGATACGCTATCCTGAAAAATTTATCAACAAACGGGGTGAGCATAAAGAGCTCAGCAAGTGACTAACATATCCATATCAAAAGGGTACAATTTCCAAAGAGATACAGTTTCAAAACACAAAGCAGAATATACGATTTCGTAGACATAATATCATTAGGAGTAGAATCATAGTTTGTCCTTTCAATCATGCATATTTGGTTCCTGACAGATGGAGCATAGAGTAATTTGGAGCATATCAGAAACAAAGGAAACATATCGGAGCTTATCAATGGCATACAAAATGTTTCGAAGCATATCAACAGCATATGGAACATTTCGAAGCAAAATCATCAGTGAATGAAGCCTTTCAGAGCATATAGGCACACATATCGTACAAGAGCTCAAACGTCGTCCTTGACGTTGCAATCATATCAATCTTATCCAGAGTACGAACAGAAATAACTCACCAAAACTCTGGATGTCATATCAAACATATAGAGGGTGTAGTGGGATCTCAGTCAGAATGTGATTCATCCATTTCTGAATGACCACCTGACAAAAGTCTCCCACGTCTGGGAGCTCCATCCACCCACGTCTAGGTGAAGTCAAAGGGGGCCGGCAGAGCATCGCAGGCTCTAATCACATACCCACAAAGCGGGCAACAAGCGCATACCCTTTACCATTTCTGGCAAAGGTCCAGAATATCCCACATAACGGGACCCCACAAAGCGGGCAAATAGCGCATACCCTTTACTACTTCTGGCAAAGGTCCAGACAATCCCACACACCAGAGTACAAAAGGGCAGTTTCAACAATAAGTAGCATATATCGGAAGCACACGCGGAACAACGAAGCTTACATGTGCCTTTTTAAAAACAAATGACGCAAGGACACAAATCTCTCACAAATGTATTCATTTTAGAAAGGAAAATGGAAGCAAGAGTGTACAGGGAATCCAATTATAGTTAGCTCAATTCAAATAAGAAGGTTTGACGAATTCAAGTATCCAAAGGAATGGAACAGAATACGCGAAATCGACCAAAGCTCGATTTCGGACAGAATTCCAGTGGCACATCAAACAAATATTTCAGAATAACAATTATGCTCCAATACTCATAAGAAGACTATGGTCGAACCATATATCAATCTATATTCGGATGGAACAGATTTCATATGAAACAGGGCTCCCAACTCAGAGTTACCTCAGATTTGGTAACACAAGGTCAAAATCACAATCACTGTTTTGCAGAATTTATAGGGTCGGACTCAACAGATAATAGGGTAGGCAATTGAATTCCAAAATTTCCAAACTGTATGTCAAAAGAAAGATTTTCAAATCTAGTTTCAAATAAAATCAGTTTGGTACAAATCAGAATTTTCAACAGGGAGTTATAGGTATTTTAGTATCGATAGGTCAAAAATCTTGAACTCTGTTTTACAGCGTCTATAGTCTCATTTGAAAAAAATGTTTGGGTAAGTATTCGGTGTCCAAATTCTAAAAAATTGGTGTCAAAAGAAAGATATAAGAGTCTAACTACAAACAAAAATAGTTCCTGCCTGAATTCACATTTTGTGTTAAATCTTATATCCGAAACAGTGTATAGGGGTCAGTATACCAAAAATATTTCAGAATCCATGGTTTTAAGTCCAAAGAGAGACATATCAGTTTCTAAATAGAAATCTTCCAATTTATTTTGAATCAACATAAAAACAGAGTCTAATACTTCTGTAGGATGGGGTTAGAACACTTGCCTTTGAGAATTTTGACACCCAATGAAAAGATTAAAGCAAGAACCCAAAAAGCCCCAATTTTTGTTTCTCTTCTTCTTCTTCTTCTTCTTCTTCTTCTTTCTTTCTTTCTTTCCCTGATCACCCACGAGCTGCCTTCTCTGCTTCCTTAAGAACAAAGGCAGAGAAGCTTAAGCGGTGGGATTTGTCATTTGGTGCAATTTGCAGATTAGTCCTTGTTTTTATCATATTCACGATTAGGTCCTTAGGATTTACATATAGGTCCTCAGATTCTTTTTTTTTTTTTGAACAGATCTCCCAAATCTTAAAAATAAGTTACCTCTAATCCATACTCTATCTCTTTTGTCAATTAAAATAGATGCTTACATTATCACCAAAATTATACGAACATTCGGAAATGAGGGGTGTTACATAATCCGTCCCATTGAACATGGGTGGATATGTGATTGAGTGACCCTCTTGGTAGTCAGCAAATGTCATCTCTCTTGGGTTTCAAACCAAAATGAGAGTGACCTCACTTTGATACCAATTGTTAGGATCAAGAATGACACTAAGAGGGGGGGGGGGGGGGGGGGTGAATTAGTGTAGTGGATAAAAATGATAAATTTCAATGATTTCAGAAAACTTCATTTGATGAAATTCTAAGTTTGACGAAAACTGTTAGTTAGACTCGAATAAGTTTGCAAGTGAGTAGAGAAGACCATATTTGATAGTTTGCAATGAAGTAAAGTAAAATGCAGTAAAGAGAATAATCAGTAAGGAAAGAACACACTAGAATTTATAATGGTTCGATCATTGTAACCTACATCTACTATCGATTCCTCCTCCATCAAGGTCATCGACATCGATTAATAGCTTTCCTTCAATAGGCAAAGACCAACCGCCTCTTTACAACACTTTCACCTTTTCACGGGTTTAGGAGATAACCCTTACAAGTATCACACCTCTTCTTGGATGATTACAAAGCTAAAGAGAAAGAGGAGGAGGACTCTTGCACTTTTATAACACAGTTTACACCCTAATACTTAAATATTTTTTCACAATTAGATGCCACTTTATACCCTTTTATACAGAAAATGGTGAGGTATTTATAGGCCCCAATGGCTTCAAAATTGAAGCTAAAAAGTATCTCATCCCGGATTTTTGGGGTACTGGTGGTACCACCGCCATTATTGGACAGTACCACCGCCTAACACTCTGACACTAGGTGGTACCACCACTTAGTCTGGTGGCACCATCGCCTGACAGAGTCTCGAATACTGAGCTCTAGCAGTACCACCACCTGATACGCCGGTACCACCGCTTGACAATAATAACTGTCGACAGTACCATCGTTCAGTTTGGGCTATACCACCACCTAGACCACCTAGTAGATCGCTCCCTGGGCAGTTTCATTACCCCAGTCTGGTGGTGCCACCACCAGACAAGGTCCAGTAACCTGGTTGGGCTTTGAATCTGACCCAGACTAGTTCAATTACGAGCCCAATTGGCCCTTAACAAGGTTATTTGGATTCCCTTCCAAACCTTACCCTAATTATGTGCTAACTACAATTTTTAAGGCATACACTAAACAAAACAAGCCCAATATGTCTAGGTTTCTTCCAACGAGCTTCCAGAAATCTTTTGATGGACTTTTGACGATCAATCGACAATCTTCTAGTGGACTTTCGGCAAGCTCCTGGACTTCACGATGATCTTCATGGCGAGTTCCGACGAGCTTCTTCTCGGTCAATTCTGATAGCATTTCCGATGAACTTTCAAACTTTTGACAAACTCTCAAACTCCTAATGAAATCTCGATCTTGACTCCAACATTTCATTTTGCTTTGTACTTTGATCGCTATCGTAGTTAATCCTGTACACTTTTCTCAACATATAGATTTGATCAAATAATTTACTAATTGATTTCATCATCAAAATTAAAGATTCAACATTAAAAAGAAGATTGACTAGTACCCTGATTCTTACTATTCCAAGTGGTAACGAGGGATTTGTAGTTTATATCGATGCTTCAAGAAATGGCCTTGGATGTGTTTGATGTAAGAAGGGAAAGTGATTGTTTATGCTTCTAGACAACTAAAGAGTTATGAACTGAATTATCCAACTCATGATTCGGAATTGGCAGTAATTATTTTTGCTCTAAAGATTTGAAGGTACTAATTGTATGGGCGAAATTTGAAATCTTTATTGATCACAATAGTTTAAAGTATATTTTTACTCAAAAAAGAGTTTTAAACATGAGGCAGCAGAGATGGATAGAACTTCTAAAGGATTATGATTGTGCCATTCGTTATCACCCAAGTAAAGCTAATGTTGTAGCTGATGCACTTAGTAGAAAATCTATTAGTTTTATGGTGACTTTGGTTATGAAGCAATGAAAGTTATTAGAAGAAAATTATGATTTGAATATTATGAGAAATGGGCAAGACTCAATGATATTGATGACCTCCATTCAAGTGCAATCTAATCTCATTTAACAAATTAAAGAAGGACAACTATGAGATTGACGCTTAATCTACTTAAGGAATGAGGTAGAAAAGGGATTAAAGCTGAATTTTCAAGTTTTATATAATGGCGTATTGAGATTTGGAGATAGAATATATGTTCCAAATAACCTAGATATCAAGAACCAAATCCCGAGGGAAGGTCATAATTCAAAGTACACAATGCATCCTAGTGGCACTAAGATGTATAAAGATATCCAAAGTCATTATTGGTGGGAAGGCATGAAGAAGGAGATTGCAATATATATTTCAAAGTGTTTGACTTGTCAGCAAATCAAAATAGAACACCAGAGACTTGAAGGTTTGTTACAACCTTTAGACATTCCTAAATAGAAATGAGAATGTGTTACCATGGATTTTGTTTCAAGACTACCAAGAACTTCTAGAAAGCATAATGCTATTTTGGTTATCATTGATAGGTTAACGAAATCTACACATTTCCTACCAATTAATATGACTTATTCTCTTAATAGGTTTACAGATTTATATATTAATGAAATTAGAGATCAAGATTTTTGTAGGAAGGGGTTAGAATACTTGCCTTAGAAAAATTTGATTCCCAAATGTGAGGAATTGATGCAAAACCTCAAGCAAAGCAAAGCTTCTTCTTCTACTACTACTTCAATTCCTCTTCCCTTCTCTTCTCAAACCCACACTGGTTGCAGTAAGTATCCCTCCTTTGTTAAGTTTTCCTTTAATCTCTCATCTAATTACTTAGGTTTGGCTAACACAAGGATTGCAAGGTGGCAAGCATATTGAATCTTGGATTTTGATGATGAAACCAATTGATAGTGTTTATGATTTGATCTACGTTTTGAAGGATGTAGGAAGCTTCGATCAGGGAGAGACAATTAAGGCACGAAGAATCATGTTGTGCCGGAATGGAACATGTCAGATTATTGAATGTAGAGCCAGAGGATCGGTTGATGTATCGGCAGAAGGCTTCCAGCCATGGGTTCCGGCATCGGGCCAAGAAGACCGAAAATTACACTAAGGAAATTGTAGTTGATAGGGGTAAAAAACTGACCTAAGATAACACCCCGGATTTGACGTAATACATCCCCCCACGTCGAACACCCTGTGCGGCACACTACCCCAGAACGAACGTTAATGACGACACGACATGCGCCCACACCCACCGTACCCAACCCCCTCGGCTGACCGACGCTCCCCTCACCTTGCCGAAGCTCGGCTCTCCGCGCAACGCCTGTGACGACGGCAGACGCCATCAGAGGTACGACCCTCCTCCTGCAGGATGGCCCATCAGGTAACATCAAACCCCTTGTATAAATACCCCCCGGCTCCCAACCGAAAAGGGGGGAAGGGAATCGATCTCTCAATACTATACTTCTCCCCACTGACTTGATCGTCGGAGGGGTCGGGCCGAGCTACCGACCCGACCTGTGTGCAGGCACCCGATCGCTGTTAAGCCTGCTCGACAAGGTGGAATTTCCCAGTGAGATCCCCCGCATCCGTCGCCCCGGGACTTCAAAGGGAGTCACGTCTGATCCGAGTCATTTGGAGCCCTGAACGAACCGCGTCGACCCCGAAGTCACGGCTAAAAAGTTACTTACCGTAACAGATTGGCGCTAGAAGGAGGGCCCGCATCCAAATGTCAGGCGACCAGCGAATCCACCTCAGCGGATCCTCAAATGCGGAGCTCCCCACCTTAGGGGAATAGCGTGACGAAACCCACGACGAACGCCCCGCAGTGGTATCAGAACGCTACTGGCGACTGTTCAATGACCCGGGCTTGTCGCCCCCTGGCGGTGCACCCGTCGACCCGTTGCAAGTGTCACCCGAGGCCTTTCATGACCTCGCCCACCAGGTCCGAGCTTTGACAAGCATGGTGCAGACTATCGTCTCCCAACGAACCTCTGTGCATGCGGCGCCGCCTTCGCAGCAACAGGAGCCCCCCGCTCGGACCCACGTGCCACTCCTAGAGCTTCGTGGCTCGCCTCGAAACCCCACAACTCGTCCTGGGAGCCGGGAAGCAGAGGACACAGTGAGCTGTCCCTAACCTGAGGCTCCGACTACCGATTCGACGAACGCTCTACGAGCTCAGCTACGCCTCGTCAGTCAAAGGCTTGACGAGGCACAACAGGAAGTTCGTAAGTCAAAGGGAGAGCTCGGGACGGACGGACACCAAGGATCTCCGTTCATCCCCGAGATACAGGACCAAGCGATCCCGCCGTACTTCCGCCTCCCCTCACTGGATGCGTATGACGGCGCAGTCGACCCGGCGGATCATGTGGCTACTTTTCGGGCCCAGATGGCACTATTCGGGACTTTAGATGCCCCGATGTGCAGGGCGTTCCCGACGACTCTGTGGGGACCAGCCATCGCGTGGTACAACGGCCTGAAGCCAGGGACCATCGCCTCCTTCGACTAGCTCGCCAAGGATTTCGAGCTTAACTTCCTGGCGTACGCCCGACCAAAGCCGTCCATGGCGTTGCTCTTGGGGCTCAATCAGAAGGAGGACGAGCCCCTCTCCCACTTTGTGAACCGATTTACAACACAAATCCGTGGATTATCGGATGCTCACCCCTCTCTCTTGATGCAGGCCTTCATGACTGGCCTGCGGCCCTCCAAGTTCTTCTGGTCGCTCGTGGAGCGGCCCCCCGTCGCGGTCCCCGAGATGCTCCAACGTGCCAGTCAGTTTATCACCGCGGAAACCTGGATGGCTGGAAAGCGGGAGGAGCACAAAAAGGTCAAGTCAGAACTGCCCCGACAGCAACAACCTACCACCTCCCGGCGAAAGTTGGACAGACCTGACCCGAGGCCTCCTCTTCCCGCCTTGAATTCTTCCCGGACTGAAATATTCCTACACGAGAGAGGGAAGGGGCTGCTCAGGGACCCTCATCCGATGAAGAACCCGCGGGAGCTCGCAGACCGTTCAAAGTATTGCCGATTCCATCGACAGCACGGGCACGACACTGAGTAGTGCTACGAGTTGAAGAGACAAATCGAGGAGCTCATCCTCAGAGGTCATCTCGGCCAGTACCTCCGACCGAACAAAGAGCAGTCACCTCGCCCAGAGGGCCCTGTCGAGCGACATATCGATGTCATAGCCGGAGGCCCTGCATCCGGAGGAAGTTCCATGTCGGGCAGGAAGGCGTACGCCCGGTCCGCTCCCGACGAAGCCTCGGGACACGAGCCCGAGCCCGAGATCACCTTCCCAACTGGAGCTGCTGAGCGACCCGACCACGACGACGCCTTGGTAATATCGGCCAGGGTAGCCAACGCGCAAATGAGGAGAATCATGGTTGACACAGGAAGCTCGGCTGACATACTCTACTTCGGTGCCTTCCAAAAGCTGGGCCTAGCTAGGGAAAATTTAAGCCCGATCTGCTTGGCGCTCACCGGCTTCACGGGAGATTCAATATCGCCCTTGGGAGCCATTACCTTGCCTCTGACTGTAGGGACCCCGCCGCGATCGAAGACCGTAATGACCACTTTCCTGGTGGTCGACCTTCCCACCGTTTACAATGCCATACTCGGTCGACCGACCCTCAACAAGGTCAGAGCCGTCGTCTCGACCTACTACCGGACCGTCAAATTCCCGACTCGCGAGGGGGTCGGGGAAGTCACCGGAAGCCCTCGAGAGTCCAGGCGCTGCTACCTTACCTCCGTCTCATTGGGCAAGAGAACCAGGCCCGAGGCGCCCCTGGAAGATCCGCAGGAAGCGAAGAAACTGGCTCCTCACCCCGAGCCGAGGGGATCCACTATTGACGTTCCTTTGCAGGAAGCGTGGCCGAACCAAACGGTTAGGGTCGGATCGGAACTACCCAAACGGGAACAGGAACAGCTCGTCGGTCTTCTGCGGGAAAATGCCGACATCTTCGCTTGGTCCCCATCAGACATGGGGGGGGTCGACCTAGAGGTCGCAGAGCATCATCTCAATATCCCACCTGACGCTCGCCCAGTGAAGGAAAAGCCCCGGCGCCACGCCCCTGACCGACAACGCGCCATACAAGAGGAGGTGGACCGACTCTTAGCGGCAGGCTTCATAGAAGAAGCCAAGTATCCTCAGTGGTTGTTCAATGTAGTTCTCGTGAAAAAACACAATGGAAGCTGGAGGATGTGCGTTGACTACACTAGTCTCAACAGTGCGTTTCCTAAAGACTGCTATCCCCTTCCGAAGATCGACCAGCTAGTCGACGCGACGGCAGGGCACGCACGCCTCTCTTTCATGGACGCCTATTCAGGGTACTACCAGATCAGGATGGCGCCCGAAGACAGAGAACATACGGCTTTCCTCACCGATCAAGGGATATACTTCTACAAGGTCATGCCGTTCGGGTTAAAAAATGCCGGGGCCACATACCAGAGGATGGTAAACAAGATGTTTGCCCACCAAATCGGCAGAAACATGGAAGTCTACGTCGACGACATGATTGTGAAAAGCCGAGAGGCCGGAAAACACCTTGCCGACCTGGCCGAGGCCTTCGCCACGTTGCGCAAGTTCGGCATGTGGCTCAACCCCACAAAGTGCGCTTTCAGCGTCACCTCCGGGAAGTTCCTAGGATTCATTGTACACCAGAGAGGAATCGACGCCGGCCCGGAGAAGGTGCAGGCAATAATCGATATGCAGTCCCCCCGGACGATTAAGGACCTGCAGCGATTCAACGGAAGACTTGTCGCCCTGTCCCGCTTACTCGCCCGATCGGGCGATCGCTGCCTCCCATTCTTCAAGGCGCTCAAAAACCCGAAGAATTTCCAATGGACATCGGAATGCGAGGAGGCTTTAAAGCAGATAAAGCAGCACCTAGCCAGCCTCCCTCGGCTCACCTCTGTCTCCCCTGGCGAGAAGCTGGGACTCTACCTAGCAGCCTCCCCGCATGCGATCAGCTCCGTCCTTGTCAAGGAAAGCTCCGGCCCGCAACTCCCGATCTACTATGTCAGCCATGTCCTGAGTGGACCTGAAGAGCGCTACCCGCCGATAGAAAAACTCGCACTCGCCCTGGTGCTCTCGGCTCGGAAGTTGCGCCCTTACTTCCAGGCGCACCCAGTGGAAGTCATCACCGACCAGCCTCTCCGGCAAGTCTTAACAAAATTCGATGTTGTAGGTCGGCTCCTTCGATGGGCGGTGGAGCTCGGTGAACATGATATCAGTTACGTACCCAGGACCGCCATGAAGGCCCAAGCGGTAGCCGACTTCGTCGCGGAGTTAGCTCCGATGGACAGAGATCTCGAGCAAACCCCCGAGGTTTGGATCCTACACATGGACGGCTCGGCCAACTTGAGGGGTGCCGGAGCGGGGCTGGTCCTCCTCGCCCCTGACGGACGCTCGTTCGAGCGTTCCCTCCGCTTCAGGTTTAAAGCCACTAATAACGAGGCGGAATACGAGGCACTCCTAGCGGGATTGAGGCTGGCCCTCGAGATGTAGGTGAACGCAATACACGTCCTCACCGACTCGCAACTTGTGGCCAAACAGCTCAGCGGTGGATATGAAGATCGGGACGCAACCATGGCCAAATTCCTTGCACGGGTAAGAGACCTAACCGCGAGATTCCCTTACTTTACATTGTCTAATGTTCCGAGGGAGGAAAACGAGCGAGCCAATGCGCTCGCTAAGCTGGCGTCAAGACAAACCCCCGAAGCATGGCTAGAGATTGAGGAGCTCCCCACTCGCGCCATCGAAGTAGCGACTATGGCCCTAGGCGGTGCGCCGACCACGTGGGTGCAAGAGTTGCTGCGCTTCAAGCGGGATGGAACTCTCCCCCTCGACGAAGTCGCGGCTCAGCGTCTGCGCTGCACACACGCGAGGTACGCCGAGGAGAGTGGTCGGCTTTACAAACGGTCCTTCACCCATCCCCTCCTGCGATGCTTGGAGCCTGACGAAGCACGGACAGTCCTGGCCGAAACTCACGAGGGGGTCTGCGGCAAACACATCGGCGGACGAACCTTGGCGCACAAGATACTCCGCCAAGGCTACTACTGGCCAACCATGTGCCGAGATGCGAAAGCCTACGTGCAGCGGTGCGGTTCATGCCAGCAACACGCCCGCGCACCCCGACAACCCTCGGTCCCGCTCTGCCCCATCGACTATGCATGGTCGTTTGCCCAGTGGGGGTTGGACCTCCTCGGTCCCTTCCCACTGGCTTCTGGACAGTGGAAGTACATAATTGTAGGAGTAGACTACTTCACAAAGTGGGTCGAGGCCGAGCCACTAGCGACGATCACGGAACACCAGATGGAGAAATTCGTGTGGAAGAACCTGGTAACTCGGTTCGGGTTGCCCAGGACCATTATCACCGACAACGGACCTCAGTTCGCAGGCACAAGGTTCCGGGAATTCTGCGCCGGTCATGGCATTCAACTAAGGTTCAGCTCGGTGGCCCACCCTCAGATGAACGGGTTGGCCGAGGTAACCAACCGGTCCATCTTGGATGGCCTCAAAAGAAGAGTGTCTGCGGCCCGATCGACCTGGACGGACGAGCTCCCTAGTGAGTTATGGTCGCTGCGCACCACTCCCAAGACTACGACCGGAGAATCCCCGTACAGCTTGACGTTCGGAACCGAGGCCATCCTACCACCCGAGATGGCCATCGCCACACTTCGGATGAGGAGCTACGACGAGGAAGCCTCGAACCAGGGACTTCGCGCCAGCCTCGACATGCTCGAGGAGCGACGCGCCGACACGCACTTGAAGGCCCTCTCTCACCAGAGAGCCGTCGCCAGGGTCTACAACAGAAAGGTATGACCCCGGCCGATCAAGTTAGGCGATCTAGTCCTACGAAGGGCCGAGGTCAGCCACCCGACCCGAACGAGGGGGAAGCTGGCCCCCAAGTGGGAGGGACCATATCGGGTCACCGGCGTGGTCCGACCGGGTACGTATCGGCTCACAGTGATGGACGGTTCCTCCTTGCCGAGAACATGGAACATCCAGAACCTTAAAAAGTTCTTTGTCTGAGGTTAATACCCGTGTTAACATCTCCCAAGTCGAAGCTATGCAATTTCTGAAGCTCAAAGACATACGGGGAAAGGACCTTTATTTCTGAAGCACGGGATTACAACTGCGACCTGACCCGAAGACTACAAAAGTTACAAGCTAAAACGGCTCGGCTGAGCCGACTTCAAGACTGCCCTAAGCCATCGGGGCCCCCGACGCTATCGTCGAAAGGAACCTCCTCCGGCATGTCTATGTCCAAGTCCTCGGGGTGCGAGGTAAAAGGATCCGCCTCGACCCCCAACCCGGGATGGCACGTCCGGAATCGGCCCAGGGATATTCGGTACCCGTACTCGTAGGTTACCTGCCCTGACCAAACCAGCCCGATTTGGAAGCCGGGGGATTGCTTGTAGGCTTTGATTATTTCCCTCTCCTTCTCCTGCCGCCGCTCCCGCTCGGCCGCCAGGGCTTCCGAGGCCCCCTTCGCGTCGGCCAAAGCCCCCTCCAGCCGCTGGGTAAGGGCGGCCGCCTCGCCTTGGGCCAGGCAAGCCTCGGACTGCGCCCCCTCCAAGAGCCTTCGGAGGCTGTCTTTCTCCTCCTCAGCCACCTTTGCCTCAGACCTTAGGCGAAGGACCTCAGCCTCGGTCACCCCTGCCTCAGCCCGAAGACGCGTCACCTCTGCTTCAAGCTCCGAGGAGCGCTGCTCGGCCGCCACGACCGCCTCAGGAGCCGCCCCCACACGAACCTCCTCAAGCTGCCTGCGTAGCTCGACGTTGCGATCGCACAAAATACCCAAGGCCCGGCCCGAGTCGCGAACATGAACTGCCAACGCCATAGCGTAGTGCTGACCCTCCAGGAGGAAAAGTCAGAACCCTCGGTTGCGTCATGGGTCGGAAGCCAACAGCGGAGCACTTACCCATAGCAGCGACTTCACGGATTTACTGAGCAGGACGTCCGACGGCAGAGTATACTTTTTGCGAGCCAGGTCGGGATGCAGCCCCCCTCGGATGAACGCAGCTGCGGTCTCCGCATCGGCCCACACCCGGGTCCCGCGGGTCAGCCCCTCCTAGCAGGCTACCAACCGGTCAGTGGGTTGGCCTTCGGAAAGCTCGCCCATCAAGCGTGCTTGGTAGAAGTCGTTCGGCGGCCCCACGGGCAGACGGCACAAGTCCCGGATTGAGGGCTCCCGCGGCGCCTTCCCCGCCTCATTGCTCGGACCTGCCTCGCCCCGACCTCCCCCTCGCCTGTCATGCGAGCCCGACTCTGCCGCCCCCACGCTCTCCTGAGCCCGCGGGGGAGTCGGTTTCTTCGAAGCACCGACCTTGGCCTTCTTCCGAGGGCGGGCATCCTCGAGCTCCACTGGCGCCTTTCTTGTGCCGGTGCCCAAGCCGACCTGACGCCGTGGAGATGCTGCGGACGGGGCGCGTCCTCCGCTCACTACAGCAAGGTTCACCATCTCCACGAAAACACATCGGCCTCGCTGAGCACCCCGAAAGAGGAAAATAAAACATGAGGGCCTACCGCCACCTTCTCAAGGCATACCTCGAGGTACCGGGCTCAAGCCCGCCTCGACCAACCACGCCTCAGTCATCTTTCGGATGACTCTAGAAGACGGGAGGATCTCCTTCAATCTTCGAAGGGCTCGGAGCTCCCCCTCATCCAAGGACGGGGCAGTGTTATCAACTGCGCGCGCCGCCCACCGGAGCCCGAAGCTCCAACTCTCCGGATGGCAGACATAGAAGAAGCGCTCCTTCCACCCCTTGTTGTTGGAAGGAGCCCCGCTGACCCGGAAACCAGGTCGGGCGGACAAGTAATAGCCCCCCGACCCCCTGGACAGGCAAAAATATGAAAGAAAAAGGGACAGGCTCGGGGTGATTCGGGCGTAGTAGCATTCCCCGAGGAATGCCACCAGGTAGCGCCAAGAATTCGGCGCCATCTGAGAAGGAGAAATGCGCCGCCACGCGACACAGGAGGTTATGACCGGGTGGAACGGTAGGCGTAGTCCAGCTTCGAAGGCATCTACGGTTAGGGCAAAGCCCCTAGGAATGGGATCATACGCCCGCTGCCCCAGCTCAGGGGCAAGGAGCGTGAACTCCATCGGGATACCATAACGGTCCCGAAGGAGGTCCAGCGATGACTCGCTCATGGTGGAGTCGAGGTCGTGCGGCCACATCAGCGATTCAAGGGCTTTGGTGGCCCGTTCCTCGGACGACGAGCGGGGGCTCGCCAACGCCACCTCCTCACCGGCGGCACCGGAAAGAGGAGGCGAAGAAGGAGACGACGGCGGAGGGGAAGCCATCCTTACCGAGCTTTTGGGAAGGCAGGGCGGCTGAAGAGTGCTAGGCTAAGTCACCCAAAGAGGGGGTTGAAGCGAATGCAGGTACCAGGAAGTGAAAAAGACCGACGGAGCGCTATTTATAGCCTGTTTCCCGCCGAAGCGACGACCCTTCCCCTCCTGAGATGTGCTACGAAGATGCAAAAGCCACATCGCCATAACTTTGGCTGGCACAGCTCTTAATCACAGCGCGGTGCGAAGTACGGAGCCCCTAATCATATCAACCTCGAAAACCGACGACGCCCAAAAGGCGTGGCCCTTTGATCTTCCCCAGGCAAAAGGCAACCCGACTGCCCGCGTCCGCACAATGGTCAAAACGACCAAACACTAATCAAAAGACAAGTATCGCCTCGGTCGTGTTACGCCCGAGTCCATCACCTCGGTTATAGCCTACCTGCACCAAGCGCCTCGGTCGAATCTCTGCCGAGACTCATCACGGCGCGGCCCAACCACCTGCCGTGTTCCTCAGCTGTGTGGTGCCCAAGGCTGCATCCTCGCGTCCTGCCCACTTGGTCGTGTTACTCGGCCCGCGGCTTTACGCCATCCCGAGCCACACCTGCGCGGTCACCCCGCCTGCGTTGTGCTCCTCGATCCTCAGCTTTACGCCATCCCAAGCCACACCTACGCGGTCACCCCGCCTGCGTTGTGCTCCTCGGCCGTCGGCTTTACGCCATCCTGAGCCACACCTGCGTGGTCACCCCGCTTGCGTTGTGCTCCTCGGCCCTCGGCTTTACGCCATCCCGAGCCACACCTGCGTGGTCACCCCGCCTGCATTGTGCTCCTCGGCCCTCGGCTTTACGCCATCCCGAGCCACACCTGCGCGGTCACCCCGCCTGCATTGTGCTCCTCGGCCCTCGGCTTTCGATCCTCATCGGCTCTATTGGCCCCGAGTCCAACCCTGCTCGGCCTCTCGATAGAGTTGCGTGTCTGGGCCTAGCGCTACTCAAGAAGCGTTCACGCGACCGATCTGTCTACGGCGCGCCTCTCAGACCCACACGAATAGCACGCCTGGAGCAGGAAGCCATGCATCGGACTCCCCACATGCAAAACCGACGCATAGCTCCTTTCGGATGGGGCATATGATAGGGGTAAAAAACTGACCTGACATAACACCCCAGATTTGACGTAATACATCCCCCCACGTCGAACACCCTGTGCGGCAGACTGCCCTAGAACGAACGTTAATGACGACACGACATGCGCCCACACCCACCGTACCCAACCCCCTCGGCTGACCGACGCTCCCCTCACCCTGCCGAAGCTCGGCTCTCCGCACAACGCCCGCGACGACGACATATGCCATCAGAGGTACGACCCTCCTCCTGCAGGATGGCCCATCAGGTAACATCAAACCCCTTGTATAAGTACCCCCCAGCTCCCAACCGAAAAGGGGGGAAGGGAATCGATCTCTCAATACTATACTTCTCCCCACTGACTTGATCGTCGGAGGGGTCGGGCCGAGCTACCGACCCGACCTATGTGCAGGCACCCGATCGCTGTTAAGCCTGCTCGACATGGTGGAATTTCCCAGCGAGATCCCCCGCATCCGCCGCCCCGGGACTTCAAAGGGAGTCACGTTTGATCCGAGTCATTTGGAGCCCTGAACCAGCCGCGTCGACCCCGAAGTCACGGCTAAAAAGTTACTTACCGTAACAGTAGTTATGGAGGTCAACTGGCCGATTGAGCAATGGCCACAAGAGAGGACGATGTGTTGAAGAATCGGATGAGGCGTCGATGAACAAATGACATGCCGGACAACATTTAATTTAAGCCTTATAATAATTGTCTAGATCGAAGTAGGCTTTAAGTGTGTAGGATTAACTATGATAGCAAGGCATAAAGCAAAATGAGGTCCTAGAGTCAAGAACGAGATTTCATTGGGAGTTCGAGAGTTCGTCTAAAGTCCGAAAATTCATTAGAAGTTCTAATAGAATTGATCGAGAAGTCTAGAGGCTTACCAAAGAAGCTCATTGAAACTTGCCAAAAAGATCATAATAAAGTCCAGGAGCTTCCCGAGAGTTCGCTGGAACATTGCCGAGAGATCGTCGAAAGTTCGCCGGAAGATGACCGGAAGCTCGTCAGAAGAAACCTAGACTTACGAACTTATTTAGCTTAGAAAATATCTTAAAATTTGTAGTTAGTATATAATTGGGTTAGAATTAGGCAAACTTAATTTGGAATCAATTGGGCCTAAGTTTGGGCTGTGTTGGCCCAAGTGGAAGACCTAAACAATGACCCAGCAAGTGGAACCGTTGTGGCACTATCTCCAAGACTATGTCAAGCGGTGGTATCATCGGTCTAGGTGGTGGTACCTCCTAGACTTAGTCTTCGAGACTATCAAGCAATGGTACCGCCCAACATAGGCGATGGTACCGCTAGGACCCGAAAAACCGGGGATGAGATCTTTTTAGCCTCTATGTTTGAATCCACTTGAGGCCTATAAATACCCCTCTCATCCTTGGTTAACATATATAAGCACAGAAAATTTAAAAGTGAGAAAACACTATAGTAATTACTTGAGAGATTCCCTCCTCTAAAGTTCTAAGTTTAGAATTTTGTATAGGGAGGAGTGAGTGCTTGAAAAGGTTGTTTCCTAAACCTGTGAAAATGAGAAGAGGGGTGTAAGAAGATGGTTTGTCTTGGTCTATTGAAAGAAGACCATTAGTGGATACTGGTGGCCTCCATGGAAGAGAAATCAGAGTGGATATAGGTCACGACGACCAAACCACTATAAATTTCGGTGTGTTCTTTCCTTGTTGCAAATTCTCTTTATTACATTTATCTTTACTACATTGCAAACTGCCCAACCTTTTCTTCTCCACTTATTCAAAGTGAAACAAACGATTTGGTTCGAAACTAGTTTTTATCGTACGAAGGCTTTCGAAATCCACGTTTTTACCGCTATACTAATTCACCCCCCCCCCCCTCTTAGTGCTGACTCTTTCAAAACAGTTGGTATCTGAGCCATATTATTTCTCATTTGGTTTAACACCCATGTGTTAGGAAAAAGTTGGCACTACGAGGGGGGGGGAGGGGGGTGAATTAGCGCAGCAGTAAAAATTACATTTTTGAAAATTCATCATACATTGAAAACCGATTCCGAAAATATGCTAAGATTGAAAGCGTATAGAAGAAACGTAGCAAGTAATGAGAAGGTAGTTTACAGTTTAAAGTAAATTGCTCAAAGTAAAGGTAAACCAGATTTTTATAGTGGTTCGGTTGACGTGACCTACATCCACTCCACTGATTCCTCTTCCGTCGAGGCCATCGGCATCCACTATCGATCATCCTTCAATAGGCAAAGACAAACCCCCGCTTACTCTCTTAACCTATTCTAACACTTAGAACTTTGAGAGGAGTTTCACATATAATTACAATAGAGTTTTCTTTCCTTTTTGCTCTAGGTTGTGTGTTTATTAACCAAGAATGAGAGGGGTATTTATAGGCCTCAAGTTGATTCAAACTTGGAGCTTAAAAACATCTCATCCTAGGTTTTCTGGGTTCGGGAGGTACCACCGCTTGTGTTGGGCGGTACCACCGCTAGTGTCAGTTTTACACTAACACTGCACTGAGTGGTACCACTGCCCAATCTAGTGGTACCACCTCTTGGGAGGCTGTATTGGGCAGTACCACCGCCTAGACTGGTGGTACCACTGCTTACAGCCTCTCGGAGGCTATGTCTAGGCAGTAGCACCACGACGGTGTCACCTCTTGGGCCATTGTTTGGGCCTTTCATTGAGCCCAACACAGTCCTTATATGGGCTAAACTAGCCCCTAATTGGGTTGGCCCAAATCCAATCTCAATTATGTGCTAACTACGAAATCTAAGACAATTTACTAAGCTAAACAAGTCCTATGAGTCAAGTTTTCTTCCGACGATCTTCCAGCGAACTTCCGATAATCTCTCGGCAATGTTCCAGTGGACGCCCGGCAAGCTCCTGGATTTCACAATGATCTACTTGGCGAGCTCTAATGAGCTTCTCTAGCAAGCTCTGAGACTTCTCGGCTGGTTCCTATAGAACTTTCGACGAACATCTGGACTTCCGACGAACTCTCGAACTCCCAATGAAATCGCGTTCTTGACTTCAGGACTCCATTTTGCTTTATTCCTTACTATCGTAGTTAATCCTGCACCTGTAAAAATATACTTTGATCTAGACAATTAATACTAAGCATGAATCATGTTGTCCGGCATGTCATTGGTCCATCGACGCTTCGTCCGATTCTTCGGTGCATCGTCCTCTCTTATGGCATATTGCCCAATCGGCCAGTTAACTCTGCAACTCCAATATCCTTTGTGCAATATCCGCTCTTCTTCGCTTGATTCCCAAATCCATGCCCAAAGCCTTCTATCGATGCGTCGACCGATCCTCTGGCTCGATGTCCAATCTTCTAACATGTTCTACCGGCCCAACATGATTCTTCCTGCTTTAATTATCTCATCCTGATCGAAGCATCTTGCATCACTAAAAATGTAGATCAAATCATAAATACTTATCAATTGGTTTCATCATCGAAATACGAGATTCAACAATCTCCCCCTTTTTGATGATGACAACCAATTGATGACGGAGTTAACCTTAACCCCCCCTATCAATATGCCATATTGATAGAACCGTGAATTCAAGTTGAATTCAAGTCATTGCAAATTTTATCGTGAATATTTACAACACGTTATCATGCATAACATAATCATACTTCTCCCCCTTTATCATCAATAAAAAGGAGAAGTGTAACTTTCATTTGTTTGAGATACAAGTTCAATACATTGCATCATAAATCTCCAGTTTTATCATCATACAAGCTCGAAAAATTTTATAAAATTTTAGGACATGCAAGCTAGCTATTTTGGCTTCCTTTTGCAATGTGCAAGTTGCAAGTTTTGCTTCTTGAGATAGGCAAGATAGCACTTTTGCTTGAAATTGTAAGATAGCATTTCTTGCTTTTGAGATGAGCAAACTAATAAGTTTTGCCTCTCTTTGCGTTATGTATGTTTGTAATTTTTGTTTCTCATTACATGTGCAAGCAAACAAACAATTTTTTTTTTATTTATAATTTGTGAGCTAGAAAATTTTACACACATGAAAGTTGGCAAGATTTTTGCATCTTTTGAGATGAGAAATTTTCTTGCTTCTTCTTGAAGTATAGCTAGCAAGTTAGCAAAATTTGCTCCCCCTATGTTATTGTCAAATAAAAGGGATGTGCACGCTAGAAATTCTTTCTCCCCTTTTGTCATTGGCAAAAAGAGGGGAATAACTAAAACAATTGTGCAATTAATCAATTTTTAAATTATGACAAAGGTTAAAGAAAAAAGATGAAAAATCAAGTCATGAATGTCAAAACAATTTTTCATCATAAACATTTCATCATTGCATGCATCATTTTTATAAGTTGAAGTATAGCATGCATAATACCAAATTATCATGTTTATTTCCAAAATATAAAATGTATGATTCCAAATCATTACATCAATATTTCAATCATAAAAAATGAAAGATTAAGTCTAAAATACAAGAGATCAAGATCATAATCCAAAAATTGTATAAGAGAAATTTATGCATTTTGAAGATCCAACGTGTCTAAGTTTATCATTCAAGCTAGCAAATTTGATTCTGTTTAAGATGCTAGCTATTTTCTTTCCCCATTTTTGTCATTGTAAACAAGAAACAAGAAGTAGAGTGGAAGAATACAATTTTCACATAAATGCTTTACTTATTACATGAGGTTTACAACCACAAATACAAAGGAATTTGCATATCATGTCATGAAAGATAATAATATCAAATCATGAATGTCATATGACATGATTTATTTAATCAACTATTTTTTATAAATAGCAAAAAGAAACATAGGAGATCAAATGATATAATATCTTGATTCATACATAAGAAATCTCAAGTTATAAATCTCAAAAAATCAAGATAAGTCTCATTCAAATTCAACTCATCAAAATCATTTTCATGGTCCAAGAGATTCATCAAAATGATATAAATAGATTCGTTAATCTCCTTTTTGGAAAAATCAATAAAGTAGGAAAAAAATAAATTTTTTAAGGAGAAACCTTTCCTCTTTTTAGTTGTTTCAATTCATATGATTTATTTTATTTATGTCAAATAAAAATATGCATCAACGTTTAAAAACAGAAAAAGTCACTTTCATTACCGTAAAAACCGAAATCCATAAATCTCAAGAATCATCATGCATAATTTCAAAATTTATTAAGCATGATCATTATGCATGACATCAAAACATGGTTTCAAAATATTTAATATTTTCATTACATAATTACATCATTATGCATCATCGAAATTGATTTCATCAAACATAAAGCATATTCCATCAAGATCATTTTGTTTGTTGTAGTCATGCATTTTTCTTTTTAGGTGAATCTAACTTTTCATACTTAGTTTTCTATACAAAAGCCATGCATCATCACTAAGCATGATATCAAATCTCTTAATATTTTCAATAAGACATCAAACATGGTTTCAATCAAAATCGAAAATCATCAAGATACACATTATTTCTTTAAAACAACTAGCATGATTTAAGTCTAACATTTTGTTCTTTTATCATAACACATATAATTTTCATGATCATTACTAGAAGGATAGGCATGATTCCTAATTTTTTTTGTATTTTCATTACATTATTAAACATGTAATTTTCAAGAAATATTTATATAATTTTCTTAAACTAAATTAAAAATAACTCATGAAAAATATCAAGTAATTTCAAAGTAAACTAAAGGAGTTTCGTTTGAATTGTTTACCTCATTGACGAGAGTCACCAAAGCAAGGTTCGCCACTTCGTCTTTATCGATTTGCTCCTCTTCTTTGGATGCACTCGTTTCGCCTCAATTTTTGTTCTTTTTAAGTTTATTTTTATTTTTTGATTGTTGTTTCATGAACCTTTTAAATTTCATGAGGAGTTCGAGTTTACCATCACTTGAGTTTATGCTAGAGTGGTCTTCAATTGTTCTAAGTCTGAAATCCTTCATGTTCTTTGGAAGATAGTGTTAGGATCAAGAGCACTAAGAGGGGGGGGGAGTGAATTAGTGCAGCGGAAATCTTTCGACGATTAAAACCGAAAGCTGCGTTCGTTCGATAAAAATGATTTCGATGTAAAAGCCGATTCTAAGATTACTTTAACTTAAGATTAAGCGAGATGACGTTAAAGTAGATCTATGAAGGCAGTTTGCAGTTTATGATAGAAATCAAAGTTCAGTACGATAAAGATACTGAACTTTGAGATATGTTTTATAAATGCGCAGAAGGCAGTTTGCAGTTATGATTGAAGTCTAAACGTAAACGTAAACTGAAATATGATGATCGTACGAAAAAGCCGATTTATATCTAAACGCTGATTCGGAAAGCTCTGAACTTAGAAACTCGTTCGTTAAAAGCGCAGAGGGTAGTAAGCTATTAAGGAGGTTTGCAGTAAAGATAAAATACTCAAAGTAAATGCAAACCGAGATTTAGAGTGGTTCGGTCAATCTTGACCTACTCCACATTTGGCTTCCTCCACCGACGAGGTCACCGACATCAACTATAGGCCTTCCTTCAATAGGCGAAGGCCAACCACCCTTTTACAGTTTCACTCCTTTTGACGGGGTTAGGAGACAACCCTTACAGAAATTTCTCTCTTCTCTTTACAACTCAGAACTTGGAAGAAAAGAGGAAGGAGAACTTTTGGCCTTTACAACAATTTTGAGCTTCTAAAAATCACTAAAAAATATCAAGATTTCGGGTAAGTTCTTGCTCACTCAGTGCTGAATGGGTGGGGTATTTATAGGCCCCAACCCAGTTCAAATTTGGAGCTCAAAACTATCAATTCCCGGAATTTCAGGATCAGGCGGTTGCACCTACTGATTGGAGCGGTTGCACCAACTAGCAGAGCTCAAAAACTGAGCTTCTGGGCGGTGCCACCTCTGTTAGGGGCGGTTGCACGTCTTTGCCAGAGCTCGAAGACCGAGCTCAGGCGGTGCACCTCTTGACTGGGGCGGTTGCACCGCCTAGTCTCGCTTGGAGACTGAGCCCAGGCGGTGCCACCTCCTGGCTGGGGCGGTTGCACCGCCCAGCCTTCCTGGGAGACTTAGCCCAGGCGGTGCTACCTCCTGGCCTGGGCGGTTGCACATCTTGGTACTATTTCAGATCATTGGTTGGGCTCCAAACTTGGCCCAAACCATTCCGAATTCGAGCCCAATTGGCCCCTAACCGGGTTATAAGATTAACATCTAATCCTAACCCTAATTAACATACTAACTATGAATTTAAAGACATTTCTTAAGCTATTACAAAGTCCGCAAGTCAAGACTTCTTTCGGTGAGCTTTCGGTGAACTTCCGGCGGTCTTCCGATAAACTCTCGGAAACCATTCTGCGGACTCCCGGCAAGCTCCTAGACTTCACGATTTGATCTTGGCGAGTTTCGACGAGCTTCTTTGACAAGCTTTTGGACTTCTCGGATTTGTTCCCGCAAAACCTCCGACGACCGTCCGAACTTCCGTCGAACTCTCGAACTCCCAACGTGATCATAGTCTTGACTCCAGCGCAACTCCAGCTACATGTCTTACTTTCATCGTAGTTAATCCTGCACATGTAAAACACAAACTTCGATCGAGACAATTAATCCTAAGCAATTAACCAAGTTGTCCGGCATGTCATTGGTCCCTCGACGCTTCGTCCGATTCTTCGGCGCATCGTCCCTTCCTGCAGCCTATTGCCCAATCGGCTAGTTGACTCCGTAACTCCGATATCCTTGGCACAATACCCGCTCTTCTTGGTACGATGCTCGAGTCCACGGCCCGAAGCCTTCTGTCGATACGTCGACCGATCCACCGGACCGACATCCAATCTTCTGACATGTTCCTCTAGCACAACATGATTTTTCTGCTTTAATTGTCTCATCCTGATCGAAGTATCCTGCGTTACTCAAAATGCAGATTAAATCATAAACATATATCAAGTGGTTTCATCATCAAAATACGAGATTCAACAATCTCCCCCTTTTTTATGATGACAACCACCTGATGACGTAGTTAACCTTAACTCCCGAAGTTTAAACAAACTCCCCCTATCAATATGCCATATTGATAGAAACTCTTGGATTCAAAAATCCAAGCAACATGTCATCATAAACTTATGCATAACATGTTATGTCATCAACATACTTCTCCTCCTTTGTCATCAACAAAAAGGAGAAGTTCTTGATATCTTAACATGATATGACGTTCATAGCACCTATTCATATGATTGCTGCTTTTGATATCTCATCATAATATAGCATTCATAACATCTATTCATATTCTTCAAATATGGCACTCGTAGTATCAATTTATATATTTCTCCCCCTTTGTCATCAACAACAAGGAGAACAATATAAACAAATTTTAAATATAAGTGCGATGCCATAAGTTGGTTCATGTCATTTTCCAACAGTGAGTGATAGGATACCAATTATGCAAACATCTCGAGGAAAACATGACATGGAGATAGCTTTTATTGGTTCTTCCTTTTTATTTGTTATCTTTTTACATGAAGGAGGAAAGCCATATGTGAAGTTCAAATCGATAAGATATTAAAGCACACTTCATTATTATAAGAGGGAATCATCAAATATGTTTCTCGAAAAATATTTTTCACATGATAAGTGCATTTGCTAGATGATTCCATATGTCAAAAATTAATGATGTGAATTAAACTTGATATGACATATGCTTGTTAAGTTTGGAAGAGGATAATATATCAAGAAAATCCAATTGTTAGGATCAAGAAAATCCGAAAATGAAATTTGACACTTTCATACATTCGGACAGGGTTTTACTAGAGATATTCAATTACAATCATGAAGGTAAAACATGCTTATTATCATGGAAATTTTTGTATTCAAGCACATAATTTCCAACATGTAATCATGGCAAGTAATTGTGTAAAATCATTATGGCAATCAAGTGATTTGATCATTAAATCAAAAAAGTCTGAAAAATAATTTTAACACGTTTAATCATTCGGACATATTTTTGCCATAGTTTTTCAAATATAATCATGAAGATAAGGCATGCTCATCATCATGGTAGTATGATAGCAAGTTTACCATATACAAGCTAGCAAAAAATTTCTACATTTTAAGGCCCGCAAGCTAACAATTTTGAGATGTTCAAGAAAGCAACTCTTGCTTCTTGAAATATAAGTTTTGCTAGATGTGCAAGTTAACTTTTTGCTTCTTGAGATAGGCAAGATAGAATTCCTTGGTGATGTTCAATATAGCTAAGTTCTACATCATGCAAGCTAATGAATTTTATAACATTTTAGAACATGCATACCAAAGCATCATAAATTTTAATGATGTGCAAAATTACAAATTTTGCATGATTGCATTTGTGTGTCTTGAGATTTGCAAGATAGCACTTCTTGGTGATGTTCAAGATAGCAATTTCTTCTCTTTTGAGAAGTACAATTTTTGCTTTCTTCTTGAATTGTGCAAGCTAGCTATCTCCCCTTTTGTCATTGTCAAAAAGAAGGGAAAAACCCTTTACATCAATTTTTAAATCATGACAAAGGTTAGTATCAATCTCATTTGTGCATCATTATATTTTGAAATTAAAACATGCACATTTTCAAAACATATAAACTCATTATTATATGCATGATTCCAAATCATCATTCATATTATTTCAATCATTGTTTCACTCATCACTATAGCTTATCATGCATAATATGTAAAACCATCTAACATGATATAAACATTTATTTATTTAATTTATTTAAGCATTCATGATACACATCATATATTATCATAATAAAAAGCATATGCATCATTCCAAATCATAAATATTTCAAATAATCATGGTATTAATTTGTCACATTGCATCCTACCATGCATGATCGAAACTTCTCATTTGCATACATCAAAATAAATTCATGAATATCGCATGCATTCATATCATCACTTGAGGAATATTGAAAAGAAATAATTGGGTGATGAGATAAATATTTCATGAATACAAAGAATTGCATAAAAATCATATCATGAATACAAAGAATACAAGTCACAATCATTCAAGAGAAAAATCATCATTCATTTTCAATTCATTCAATTTGATAAATCAAGATCATGATTTTGATAAAACTCATTTCAAGAAAATTGATAATCCATTCAATTCATTCAATTTAAAGCCACTGTTATTATCATGAAAATTGATAATCCATAAATATCAAGAATCATCATACATAATTTCAAAAATATATACTCATTAATCATAACTTCAAATTAAACATGATTTCATATAATCAAAATCGAGAAATAACAATGGAAATCAACATATACACATTATTACTTCTCAACCACATATAGCATGATTTCATAAGGTATTTTTAATCAAAATCATTTTGTTTATCATAAACCTGTAATTTTCATGATTATTTTCAAAATTACTAGAATGATAAGCACAATTCCTAATTTTTTATATTTTCATTATAAAATTTTTAAACATGCAATTTTCAAGAAAATAAAAAGAAAAATGCATTATGAAAAGAATTATGTAATTTCAAAGTAAATTAAAGGTATTTTGATTACCTCAATGTCGAAAGGTGTAAAGGCGTAGTTTGTCACCTCGCCTTTGTTGATTTTCTCCTCGTCTTTGGAGGAGCTCAATTCATCCCAGTTTTTGTTCTTCTTCTTGCGTTCAAAGCAAGTAGTTCCGTTCTTTTTACTTTTTAATTTTTGTTTCATTTGTAGTTTAAGTTCACCATCACTTGAGCTTATGCTCGAGTGGTCTTCAAATGTTCTATGTCCCAAATCCTTCCTGTTCTTTGGAAGGTGGTTCTCAAGTTCTTCACGTGCATTGCACGTCATTTCATATGTGATCAATGAACCAATTAGTTCTTCAAGTGGAAAAATATATAAATCTTTTGTTTCTTGTAAAGCCGTTACTTTTGAATCCCACTTCTTAGAAAGAGAATGCAAAATCTTGTTCATAAGTTCAGAATTCGAAAAACATTTGCCAAGAGCTCTTAAACCATTGACGACATCCGTAAAACGGGTGTACATGTCACCAATGGTTTCGCTTGGCTTCATTTGAAAAAATTTGAAATCATGCAGTAAAATATTAACTTTCGAGTCTTTGACTCTACTAGTTCTCTCGTGCATGATTTCAAGAGTGCGACAAATATCAAAAGCCGTTTCGCACAAAGAAACCCGATTGAACTCATTTTTGTCCAAAGCGCAAAATAAGGCATTCATAGCCTTTGCGTTTAAAGAAAAATGCTTCTTCTCTAAATCCGACCATTCGTTCATCGGTTTAGAGTGACGATGAAAGCTGTTTTCAACGATATTCCATAAATCCAAATTCATAGAAATCAAGAAAACTCTTATTCGAGTTTTCCAATAAATGTAGTCCAATCCGTTAAACAACGGTGGATGAAAAATCAAAAAGCCCTCTTGAAAGCCATGAAGAGCCATTTCTCTCAGGTGTAAATCCGAAATGAGAAAAATAGGGCTCTGATACCAATTGTTAGGATCAAGAGCACTAAGAGGGGGGGGGGGGGGGGGGTGAATTAGTGCAGCGAAAATCTTTCGACAATTAAAACCGAAAGCTGCGTTCGTTCGATAAAAACGATTTCGATGTAAAAGCCGATTCTAAGATTACTTTAACTTAAGATTAAGCGAGATGACGTTAAAGTAGATCTATGAAGGTAGTTTGCAGTTTATGATGGAAATCAGAATGCAAGCGCAAACTGAAAAGCGACGTTCGTACGATAAAACCAGTTTACATCTAAATGCCGATTCTGAAGATACTGAACTTGAGATATGTTTTATAAATGCGCAGAAGGCAGTTTGCAGTTATGATTGAAGTCTAAATGTAAACGTAAACTGAAATATGATGATCATACGAAAAAGCTGATTTACGTCTAAACGCAGATTCGGAAATCTTTGAACTTAGAAACTCGTTCGTTAAAAGAGCAGAGGGCAGTAAGCTATTAAGGAGGTTTGCAGTAAAGATAAAATGCTTAAAGTAAATGCAAACTGAGATTTAGAGTGGTTCGGTCAATCTTGACCTACTCCACTTTTGGCTTCCTCCACCGACAAGGTCACCGACGTCAACTAGAGGCCTTCCTTCAATAGACGAAGGCCAACCACCCTTTTACAGTGAAATTTCTGTAAGGGTTGTCTCCTAAGCCCGTCAAAAGGAGACAACCTTTTGACGGGCTACAAGTCTTACTTTCATCGTCTCGAACTCCCAACGTTTTGACGTCTCGAACCTTTTGACATCTCGAACTCCCAACGTGATCATAGTCTTGACTCCAGCGCAACTCCAGCTACAAGTCTTACTTTCATCGTAGTTAATCTTGCACATGTCAAACACAAACTTCGATCGAGACAATTAATCCTAAGCAATTAACCAAGTTGTCCGGCATGTCATTGGTCCCTCGACACTTCGTCCGATTCTTCGGTGCATCGTCCTCTCCTGCAGCCTATTGCCCAATCGGCTAGTTGACTCCGCAACTCCGATATTCTTGGCACAATACCCGCTCTTCTTGGTACGATGCCCTAGTCCACGGCCCGAAGCCTTCTATCGATACGTTGATCGATCCACCGGACCGACGTCCAATCTTCTAACATGTTCCTCCAGCACAACATGATTTTCCTGCTTTAATTGTCTCATCCTGATCGAAGTATCCTACGTTACTCAAAACGCAGATTAAATCATAAACATATATCAATGGTTTAATCATCAAAATACGAGATTCAACAGGTGGTTCTCAAGTTATTCACGTGCATTACACGTTATTTCATAGGTCATCAAAGACCCTATATATTCTTTAATTGGTAAATGGTTCAAGTTTTTTGATTCTTGAATAGCTGTTATTTTTCAATTTCAAGTTTTAGAAAGTGAGCATAAGGCGCAATACCCGCTCTTCTTGGCAAGATGCTCGAATCCATGGCCCGAAGCCATTTGTCGATACGTCGACCGATCCACCGGCCCGGCGTCCAATCTTCTAACATATTCCTCCGGCACAACATAATTTTCCAACTTTAATTGTCTCATCTTGATCGAAGCATCCTGCATCACTCAAAACACAGAATAAATCATAAACACATAGCAAGTGATTTCATCATCAAAATACGAGATTCAACAATCTCCCCGTTTTTTATGATGACAATGTTAGGATCAAGAGCACTAAGAGGGGAGGGGGGTGAATTAGTGCAGCGGAAAACCTTCTACGAAAAATAAAAACTACGTTCGTTCGTTAAAAGTGATTTTGGTAAGAAAGCCGATTCGTAAATCACTTTAACTTTTGTTTAAATGAGATGTATTAAAGATATAAATGCAGTTTGCAGTTATGATTCTAATCAGATAGTAGGCGCAAACTGAAATATAATATTCGTTCGAAAAATTTGATTTATGTTTAAATGCTGATTCGTAAATCGCTTGATTAAGCGAGATGTAGTTTAAGCAAGGATATAAAGGCAGTTTGCAGTTATGATAGAAATCAAAACGTAGACGCAAACAGAAATATGATGATCGTACGATGAAACTGTTTTACATCTAAATGCCGATTCGGAAAGTGCAAAGCTTGAAACCCGATCGTATATGTGCAGAAAGCAGTAAGCTTTAGAGGAGGTTTGAAGTAAAGATAATATGCTCAAAGTAAATGCAAACCAATATTTAGAGTGGTTCGGTCAATCTTGACCTACTCCACTTTTGGCTTCCTCCACCGACGAGGTCACCGACGTCAACTAGAGGCCTTCCTTCAACAGGCGAAGGCCAATCACCCTTTTACAGTTTCACTCCTTTTGACGGGTTTAGGAGACAACCCTTATAGAATTTTCTCTCCTCTCTTTAAAGCTCAGAACATGGAAGAAAAGAGGGAGAAGAACTTTTGGCCTTTACAACAATTTTGAGCTCTAAAAATCATAGAACAAGATCAGGATTTCAGTGTATATGTTGTTCCTTTCAGTGCTAAATGGGTGGGGTATTTATAGGCCCCAACCCAGTTTGAATTTGGAGCTCAAAACTGTCAATTCTCGGAATTTTGGGATCTGGCAGTTGCACCTCCTGACTGGAGCAGTTGCACCGCCTAGCAGAGCTCGAAGACTGAGCCTCTAGGCGGTGCAACCTCCTGTCAAGGGCGGTTGCATCTCCTGCCAGAGCTCGAAGACTGAGCTCAAGCGATTGCACCTCCTGCCAGAGCTCGAAGACCGAGCTCAAGCGGTGCCACCTCTTGTCAAGGGAGGTTGCACCACCCAGTCTCGCTCGGAGACTGAGCCCAAGTGGTGCCACCTCCTGGTTGGGGTGGTTGCACTGCCCAGTCTCGCTAGGAGACTTAGTCCAGGCGGTGCCACCTCCTGGCTTGGGCGGTTCAACCGCCTGGCAAAAATCAGGGTCCGAATGGATTGATCCATTCGGCTCACTTTGGGTTTTTTAGGGGCCCAATTGCCCCAAGATTAAGTTAATGGGATCACCTCCCATTTCCAACTTAATCATTGTGCTAACTACGATTTTTCCTAAGATATTTACTGCAACTTGCTCCGGTGCGTCAATCGCTTCTTCCGGTGAACTTCCGTCGATCATCCGATGAACCCTCGGTGATGCTCCTGCGGACTTCCGGCAAACTCCTGGACTTACGACGATCCACTTGGCCGAAATACAAAAATATTTTTCATATAATGAGTGTATGAGAAAATCTGATTTTTAGGATACCAATTGTTAAGCGAATCCGAAAATGAAATTAATACTTTCATTCTTTCGGACAAGACTATGCTATTGATTTTCAAATACAATCATGAAGACAAAACGTGCTTATTGTTATCGAAATTTTTGTATTCAACACATAATTTCCAACATGTTATTTAGGCATGTAATGGCAATCAAGTGATTTGATCATTCAATAAAGTCCGAAAAATAATTTTAACTAGTTTATGCATTCGGACACATCAACATTCCTAATTCTCTTCTTATGAAATCAAATTATTCTTCATTTAGTGGTTTTATAAAAATATCAGCTAGTTGATGTTTAGTATCAATGAATTCTATGATTACATCATGATTAGTAACATGATCTCGTATAAAGTGATGTCTAATATCAATATGTTTTGTTCTTGAGTATTGTATAGGATTTTTCGTTAAGCATATTGTACTTGTGTTATCACATTTAATGAGAATGTTTTTAAGATGAATTTTGTAATCTTCTAAGGTGTTTTTCATCCATACAACTTGTGCACAGCATGCACTTGCTGCAATATATTCAGCTTCGGTTGTTGATAGTGCAACCGAGTTTTGTTTCTTAGATGACCAGGAAACAAGGGCATGTCCTAAAAATTGACATGTTCCTGATGTGATTTTTCTATCTAGTCTATAGCTAGCAAAGTCTGCATCAGCATAAGCAATTAACTCAAGATTCTCTGATTTTGGGTACCATAATCCTAGATTTGTGGTACCATTAAGATATCTCAGTATTCTTTTAACTGCTTTGAGATGAGATATCTTAGGGTTTGATTGAAATCTAGCACAAAGTCCTACACTGAATATGATATCTGGTCTAGTTGCAGTGAGGTAAAGTAAACTTCCTATCATACCCCTATAAGTGTTTTGATCGAAGCTTTCTCCACTTTCATCAATTTCTAACTTAGTGGAGGTGCTCATAGGAGTGTTAATAGCTTTTGAGTTATTCATATTAAACTTTTTTAGCAAATTCATAGCATATTTAGTTTGACTAATAAAGATGTCATTGCTTAGTTGTTTGATTTGTAAGCCTAAGAAGAATGTTAATTCTCCCATTAAACTCATTTCGAATTCAAGACTCATAGTTTTAGCAAAAGATTCACAAAGAGATTCATTCGTAGAACCAAAGATAATATCATCAACATAAATCTGAACAATGAGAAAATTATTTTCAAAATTCTTGATGAATAATGTAGTATCAACCATGCCTTTTGTGAAATTATTTTCAATAAGAAAAGAACTAAGTCTCTCATACTAAGCCCTCAGAGCTTGTTTTAAACCATAGAGAGCTTTAGTTAATCTAAATACATGATTAGGGAGGCTATTATTTTCAAATCCAGGAGGTTGTTCAACATAGACTTCTTCAGAAATAAAGCCATTAAGAAAAATGCTTTTAACATCCATTTGAAACAACTTAAAATTATTGCTACTAGCGTAGGCAAGGACATCCTTATGGCTTCTAATCGAGCCATAGGAGCAAAGGTTTCTTCGTAATCGATACCTTCTTCTTGGTTGAAACCTTTGGCCACTAATCTAGCCTTGTTTCTAACCATGATACCATATTCATCTTGCTTGTTTCTAAAAACCCATTTAGTACCAATAACTAAATGGTCATTCGGCTTAGGAACAAGCTTCCACACCTCATTTCTCTCAAATTGATTTAATTCATCTTGCATTGCGATAATCCATGAATCATCTTTCATGGCTTCGTCAACACCTTTGGGTTCAATTTGGGAGAGAAAAGCGGCGTTGAAACAAAAATTTTTAAGAGAAGAACATGTTTGAACCCCCTTTAATTTGTCTCCTAAGATTAGCTCCTTAGGATGAGCATCTACATACTTCCAATCCTTGGGTAAGGATATTTCGGAAGTGGATGCATTCAAGTTGCTAGTTGGAGACGGGGTTTCATTTAAATTCAAGGAATCAAAATTTAACATCATAATCAAAATCGTTTTTCCTGATTTCGGAATTCTCATTAAAGACAACATGAATGGATTCTTTAATAATTAAAGTTCTTATATTGAAGATTCAAAAAGCTTTAGAAACCGAAGAATAACCAAGAAAGATTCCTTCATTGGATTTAGCATCAAATTTTCCTAAGTTATCTTTTTCATTCAAGATAAAAAAACTTACACCCAAAGACTTTAAAATATGAAACATTTGGTTTTTTGTTGTTCCATAACTCATAGGGAGTTTTGGTGAGTAAGGGTCTTACTAGATCTCTATTCAAATATAGTATGCAGTATTTGCGGCTTCGGCCCAAAAATATTTGGGTAGGCTATGTTCATTCAACATGGTTCTTGCCATTTCTTGTAAATTTTGATTTTTTTTTTCTACTACTCCATTTTGTTGAGGATTTCTAGGAGTAGAGAAATTATGGTTGCATCCATTGAGTTCACAAAATTCTTGAAAATCATGGTTTTGAAATTCACCACCGTGATCACTTCTAATTGATAAAATCATAGAACCCTTCTCATTCTGAACAGGTTTACAAAACTTAGTAAAATATCTAAAGCATTCATTTTTCTGTTTTAAGAAGTAAGTCCATGTGTATCTGCTATAGTCATCCATAATGACGAAGGTGAATTTGCGACCTCCTAGGCTTGATGTAGAGATTGGTCTGAACAAGTCCATATGGATCAATTGTAAGGGCCTAGAGGTGCTTAATTGATTCTTAGATTTGAAACTGCCCTTAATTTGTTTACCAAATTGGCAAGCATCACATACATTATCTTTGATGAACTTGATATGAGGAATTCATCTTACAAGTTCTTTAGATGATATTTGAGTGATTAGTTTCATGCTAGCTGACCTAATCTTCTATAGCATAGCCAAGCATCCTCGTTCAAAATCGAAAAACACATTTCATTACACAAATCATTTATGTCAAAAGTGTATACGTTATTTTGTTTTAATGCAATCATAGACGTGTTTTTGTGTGGTTTTTTAATGATGCAAGCATTAGATTCGAATCTGACAATATATCCTTTATCACATAATTGACTAATGCTCAAGAGGTTATGTTTTAAACCATCAACTAACAAAACATCTTCGATAAAGAAGTTGGATTTGTTGCCTATGGTTCCTTTGCCAATAATTTTACCCTTGTTGTTGTCTCCGAAGGTGACATAGCCTTCGTCTATGCTAGTGAGCTTAGAGAATTGAGATGGATCTCTGGTTATATGCCTTGAGCATCCACTATCAAGGTACCATCTCTTGCTCCTAGCTTGCGATGGTATAGGTTTCTACAAGAAAGGATGATTTTTAGGTACCCATTTGCTTTTGGGTGCCTCAAAAATAGATCTACATTGTTTATCATGTTGCATAGAATTTATCATGGTTCCTTTAGGAATCCAAATTAATTTATTCGGACTAATTTTCTTGAATGGAAAATAATGCGTTTTGTGTCCAAGGTTGCAACAAAAGTTACATTTGTCTTGGTGTCGAACATGTAAGATGTGGCCTTTTATGAAGGTGGTTATATTTTGGTGAGGACTTCTCACAAATCTGATTCCACTTCTTTTGGGAACGTGACCCTTGTTTGCAAGGATCATGTTCAAGGACTTGCTACCAACCTCGAATTTCTTCAAGGTGTGCTTAAGTAGCAAGTTTTCCTTTTCGAGAGTTTCTATATCATGACATTTTATGCATGAACCTAAACTATCATGATATTCAGTTTTTAACTTATTGAAATTACAAGTAAGACTATCATGCTCCTTTTTTAGCAATTTATATTTTCTACTAATAATCTTGCATTCATCAAATAAATCTTGGAAGGCATTTAATAATTCATCAAATGATAAATCTGCATCTATTAAATTCGTTACCTCCTCTCCAATGGCCATTAAGGCGTAATGAGCAACTTGCTCGGTGTTGGACTCCTCATATTCGAACGCGCTCGAGTCATCGCATGTTGCTTTGAGCGCCTTCTTCTTTGATGTTCTCTTTTTGACTTGGGGACAATCACTCTTGTAGTGTCCCGGCTTTTTGCACTCATAGCAAATAACTTGGTCCTTCTTAGTTTCAAATTTATTTTTTGTTTCATTCTTAAACTTGTTTCTTTTAATGAATTTTTAAAATTTTCTTATTCGATGTGCCAAGTCATCGTCACAGTCCTCATCACTTGAGTTTTCTCTCAAATGATCTTCTGAAGTTTTAAGTGTCATATCCTTCCTGTTCTTTGGAAGGATGTCTTCTTGCTCTTCATGATCTTTGCAAGTCATCTCGTAGGTCACTAATGACCCGATTAGTTCTTCAAGAGGAAAGTTGTTTAGATCTTTCGCCTCTTGAATAGCAGTGACTTTAGGATCCCAACTCTTAGGAAGGGATCTTAGAATCTTATTTACGAGCTCAAAATCAGAAAAACTTTTTCCGAGTCCTTTTAGACCGTTGACGACATCCGTGAAACGGGTAAACATGCCGCCAATAGTCTCACTCGGTTTCATCCGGAAAAGTTCGAAAGAATGTAACAAAAGATTGATTTTTGACTCCTTCACTCTACTTGTGCCTTCGTGAGTCATTTCGAGTGTGTGCCAAATATCAAATGTGGTTTCACAAACCGAAACACGGTTGAACTCGTTTTTGTCAAGCGCACAAAATAAGGCATTCATAGCCTTTGCATTAAGAGCGAAAGCCTTCTTCTCCAATTCATTTCAATCGATCATTGGAAGAGAATACTTCGAAAATCCATTTTCGACAAGATTCCAAAGTTCAAAATCCATAGAAATAAGAAAGATCCTCATTCGGGTCTTTCAAAAGGTGTAGTCCGTCCCATTGAACATGGGTGGACGTGTATTAGAATGGCCCTCTTGATTTCTGGCATATGCCATCTCTCTTGGGTTTTAATCCGTTTGAGAGTTAACCCGGCTCTGATACCAATTGTTAGGATCAAGAGCACTAAGAGAGGGGGGGGGTGAATTAGCGCAACGGAAAACCTTCTACGAAAAATAAAACCTGCGTTCGTAAATCACTTTAACTTTTGTTTAAACGGGATGTAGCAAATATATAAATGCAATTTGCAGTTATGATTCTAATCAGATAGTAGGCGCAAACTGAAATATGATATTCGTACAAAAAAACTGATTTACGTCTAAATGCTGATTCGTAAATCACTTGATTAAGCGAAATGCTGTTTAAGCAAGGATATAAAGGTAGTTTGTAGTTATGATAGAAATCAAAACGTAGACGCAAACAGAAATATGATGATCGTATGATGAAACTGTTTTACGTCTAAACGCCGATTCGGAAAGTGCATAGCTTGAAACCCGATCGTATATGTGCAGAAAGAAGTAAGCTTTAGAGGAGATTTGTAGTAAAGATAATATGCTCAAAGTAAATGCAAATCAAAATTTAGAGTGGTTCGGTCAATCTTGACCTACTCCACTTTTGGCTTCCTCCACCGATGAGGTCACCGACGTCAACTAGAGACCTTCCTTCAATAGGCGAAGGCCAACCACCCTTTTATAGTTTCACTCCTTTTGACGGGCTTAGGAGACAACCCTTATAGAATTTTCTCTCCACTCTTTAAAGCTCACAACTTGGAAGAAAATAGGGAGAAGAACTTTTGGCCTTTACAACAATTTTGAGCTCTAAAAATCACATAACAAGATCAGGATTTCGGTGTTTATGTTGTTCCTTTCAGTGCTGAATGGGTGGGGTATTTATAGGCTCCAACCCAATTTGAATTTGGAGCTCAAAACTGTCAATTCCCGAAATTCCGGGATCTGGCGGTTGCACCTCCTGACTGGAGCGGGTTGCACCGCCTAGCAGGGCTCAAAGACTAAGCCTTTGGGCGGTGCCACCTCCTGTCAGGGGCGGTTGCACCTCCTGCTAGAGCTTGAAGACCGAGCTCAAGCGGTGCCACCACTTGATTAAGGCGGTTGCACCTCCTGCCAGAGCTCGAAGACCGAACTCAGGCGGTGCCACCGCCTGACTAAGGCGGTTGCACCTCTTGCCAGAACTCGAAGACCGAGCTCAGGCGGTGCCACCTCTTGTCAGGGGAGGTTACACCGCCCAGTCTCGCTCGGAGACTGAGCCCAAGCGGTGCCACCTCCTGGCCGGGGCGGTTGCACCGCCTAGTCTCACTCGGAGACTTAGTCCAGGCGGTGCCACCTCCTGGTTTGGGCGGTTCAACCGCCTGGCAGAAATCAGGGTCCGAATAGATTGATCCATTCGGCCCAATTTGGGTTTTTTAGGAGCCCAATTGCCCCAAGATTAAGTTAATGGGATCACCTCCCATTTCCAACTTAATCATTATGCTAACTACGATTTTTCAATGTATTTTAAAGTTTAAAAATCTGCAAGCTATAGATGAAGTGGATAAATATAGGAATAAAACCATAAAAGGTAAGGATATTGTGCGGGAGGAAAATACAAAACCGAAGGATAAGAAAAAGGATGGTACAGTCCATCCAAAGTTGTAGGATGAATACCTTACCACCTTTTCATTTCTTTATTAGTGATGAAGATAACATGTTGGAATGTTCACGGACTTAATAAGCCAGAGAAATGTCGGGAGCTCAACAGAATAATCAAGTCTGCCGCATGTGATATTGTTATTCTAGTAGAAACGAAAATTAAACAATCGCGCATTCAAGCTCAAAAGAATTTAATATGGCCGGACGCAGAATTGTTTACCAATGAGTCAAATGAAACTTTTGGTAGAATATGGGTCTTATGGCATCGTAACTCTATTAATGCTTGGTTTATATCTACTACTGATAAATTCATTCATCTTAAGGTAGAGGACAAAAAGAATAGCTGTCAATTCAATTTCACTGGTATATATGCTTCAAATAGTATGCAAGAAAGAAATACTCTTTGGTTTGACCTGACTAATATTGCAAATGGCTGTCTCAATGTACCTTGGATTGTTCTTGGAGACTTTAAAATTGTTCGGTACACAAATGAAAAAGAGGGGGGTAGACAACTTTCAGAAAGCCAGCTTCAAAGTTTTAATGATTACATTGACACTGCAGCTTTGTTTGATATGAAATATGTGGGTAATTGGCTCTCCTGGAGTAATCAAGGTGTAGCTAACAAAAAAATAATGGCTCGACTTGATAGGTGTTTAATTAATCATGAATGGTTAACAGTTTTCCCAGATTCACTTCTTGAGTATGGTGCTCCTTTGTTTTCTGACCATTCTTTAATGTATATACACGCAGACAAAGTGACACCAAGAGGCAAGAAACCGTTTAGATTTTTTAACATGTGGAGTACTCATCCTCAATTTCTTGATGTTATCAGATCTGCTTGGAATGTTAATGTTCATGGATCCCCCCCTTACATCTTATGTCAAAAGCTCAAAGCCTGTAAAGCAGCACTAAAGGAGTGGAATACAAATACCTTTTGCAATATTACCACCACAGTTCAATTTTGCAGGAAGGAACTAATGTCATTGCAATATAAGCTGCAACTTCAGCCAAATGATGAGAATATTATCTACAAAGAGACAGAAGCTAGAAATAACTTCATGCAAGCCTTAAAACAGGAGGAAAGTTTTGCAAAGCAGAAGTCTCGACAGCATTGGCTTACACTAGGAGATTCCAATACTAAATTTTTCTATGCTTCAATTGCTACTCGAAGGGCTGTTAACCGTATCAGCAAATGCAGAGACAAAGATGATAATCTTATTGAGAATTTAGATGAGGTTAAAGCACACACAGAGCAATTTTTTTATTCCTTACTCAATCAAGCTGGGAAAACTAATAACATTCATGTGGAGCCGACTAGAAAACTTGATTCGAAAGCTATTTCAATCCTCAATGCCCCAATTACAAACGACGAAATTGTATGTGTTGTCTTTAAGTCACCAAAGCACAAAAGCCCAGGTCCAGATGGATTTCCAACTGAATTTTACCAAACTGCTTGGTCTATTATTGGAAATGACGTGATCAAGGCTTGCCAACATTTTTTCTCTTCAGGTCATATTCTTAGAGAGATGAATTGTACTTTTATTTCTTTAATTCCGAAGAATGTAGGGGCTGATTCACTAGAGAACTATCGACCCATATCATTATGCAACTTTATTTTAAAGATCATCTTCAAAGTATTGGCAAATAGAATGCAAAAGGTAATACACAAGATCATTAGCCCAAATCAAGCTGCTTTCATCAAAGGGAGAAGTATACATCATAACATTTTGCTTGCTAATGACTTGGTCAAAGATTTGCATTCAAAAGCAAGAGGAACAAAAATATGTTTTAAAGCTGATTTACGGAAAGCCTTTGATTCGGTTAATAGGAAATTTATCTATAAGATGCTCCTCGATATGAACTTCCCACAGCAATGGGTTAATTGGATTCAATCTTGCTTGGAAACTCCAAAGTTTTTGATACTCTTTAATGGCTCACCTATTGGTTTTTTTGGGAGCACGAATGGCATCCGACAAGTTGATCCACTCTCTCCGTATCTCTTTACTATTGCGATGGAAGGACTTAGCTGTATGTTGGAACATGTAGTCTTAAATGGCAGCATTAAGGTACCCAATGCTGGCTCTATTCATATATCACATATAACATTTGCAGATGATTTACTTATCTTTCTCCAAAATGATTCAACTTCAGTAAAGAACCTAGCTATTATTATGAATGACTTTAGTATGGTTTCTGGACTTCAGTTAAATCATGCAAAAAGTAAAGTATATACGAGCCCTTACGTTGAGGATAACGTCTTTATTGCACAAACTTTGGGGGTTAGTGAGGGAAGCCTACCAGTTCCTTATTTGGGTCTCCCGCTCATATCCACAGGCATTCACAAAACCCACTGTCAGCCTATCCTGCAAAAAATAAAGAATAGAATTTTTTCTTGGAAAAATAGGCTTCTATCAAAAGCAGGACGACTCGAACTCATCCGTTCTGTATTGCACTCCTACTCTATATATTGGTGTAATGCATTTCTTCTGCCTGCTGGACTTCTCCAAGATATTGAACGGTTATTAATGAACTTCTTCTGGAATGACACAAATGATAATGCATATGGTAAATTGGGATAGCATTTCAAACCGAAAGATGAAGGGGGGCTAAACTTGAGAAATACTAGAGAATGGAATCAAGCATGCCTGGTACAACAATTGTGGGATCTTTTGCAAAACAAATGTTCCTTATGGTCACAATGGGTTTCTACTAGGTATCTTTCAAAGGAATCAATCTGAGAAATTTCAACAAGAACATACTACTCTGCAGCTTGGAAAGGAATTTTAAAGGCAAGGAATTGGCTAATCAAACATATTTCGTATGCAATCTCTTCTGGAACTAGTACTAATATGTGGTACGATCCTTGGGTGAATGGGAAGAGTATATTTCAATTATATGGCGATAGAATACGAAAAGATCTTGGGGCTCCCAAAGATTGGAAGGTTTCTGAGTTCATTGCTAACGGTACCTAGTGTCTCCCTAATCCTATTTCTCCCGAAATATTATCACTTTGGCTGACTATCATAGCTATTCCAATCAGAAACAACTCTTCAGATATACTTATTTGGCCTTATGACAATGGAAAATTTAGTGCCACATCCGCATGGAATCAAAATTAGGCAAAGAAATAACAAGTGGGTCCCAAGCAGTTGGACATGGGATCGACCGGGATCACAAAGACACTCCTTATGTACATGGCAGGCCCTTCTCAATAAACTACCTACAATAGACAATATGAAAAGAAGAGGTATCTATCATGTTAACCGATGCTCCCTTTGTTTGCAACAAGAAGAAATTGTTGACCACCTCTATTTTGCTTGTGATTATACAAAATGGATATGGAAGAAGATTCTCTAGCGATTTGAACTCAGTAGACTGCCGCAACCAAACTTGCACCAAGAACTAGGCGACCTTATGCAATGTTTCTCAAGAAAAGGGCCTCTTACATAACTGGCAAAGGTTACTTTCAGATGCGCTATTTGGTGGATGTGGAAGGAGAGATGTAATAGAATCTTTGAATGTCAATACACAAACAATGCTCAGCTCTTGAAAGAGTTTATTAGAGACTCAAGATCCTGTATGGAGCATGATCTCAAAACCAAGCACTTCACCCGAAGAGAAAAAGATATTTTTATCAAATTTAATTTTACTATTAGCTAAAGATCTTGGGAATGATGCTAAATAATGTACCCACAGGTAGTTATAGTCTACAGCATGTGTAGTCATAACTATCGCATTCGCACTCTATGAGTTACTTGGCTTTGTCTATGACTTGTATAGATAAAGCTATTTGTAGAAACTTTACACATAATCAATATACTTTTACTTACCAAAAAAAAAAACTACGATTTTTCCTAAGATATTTATTGCAACTTGCTTTGGTGCGTCAATCGCTTCTTCCGGCGAGCTTCCGGAGAACTTCCGTCGATCATCCGATGAACCCTCAGTGATGCTCCTATGGACTTCCGGCAAACACCTGGACTTATGACGATCCACTTGGCGATTTCCGATGAGCTTCTTTAACAAGCTCATGGACTTCTCGGATTTGTTCCCGCAGAACCTCCGACGACTGTTCGAACTTCCGTCGAACTCTCGAACTCCCAACGTGATCATTGTCTTGACTCCAGCGCAACTCCTGTTGCATATCTTATTTTCATCGTAGTTAATCCTGCACACTTATCTCAACATATAGATTAGATAACAAATGACAATTGACTTCATCATCAAAATCCGAGATTCAACAATCTCCCCCTTTTTTATGATGACAATCAATTGATAATGGAGTTAACCTTAACTCTCCCTGTCTATATGTCATGCTTGAGATAAGTCATTCTTGAATTCAAACCCTTTGAATTCAAGAGACATATTGATAAGTTAAAATCATTTAAACTTATCAATACTCCCATCATGATTCCCATCATGATGTATCTCTCTAAATATGATGTCAAGGCTTGACATTCATTTTGAAATTTTACATAACAGGTTTGAATGATGGTAATTGTAGCAATTCATCATATTGTAAGATATCAACATGTAAAACTGCAAAGTAAGATTTTGATATCATTACATGATACAAACAAGGCATTATAGCAATCATAGCATCAATTCATATATCTCTTGGTGATGCAAGCATGACATTAATACTCATATATTTCTCCCACTTTGTTAGCAACAAAAAGCATGGTAATTGTGATATCAAGATAACAATAAGCAAATTTTTAGCATAAGTGTGATAGTTGTTCATGCCTTTACATGTTATTTTCCAAGCATATAAAGGAAAGCATGATACATAGATTGCTTTGAAAACTTCTTCCTTTTTATTTGTTATAAATTTTTTTGCATAAAGGAGGAAGGCCATTTGTGATACCAGCTATTTACTTTGAGTGAAATTAAAACCGATGAGAGATTAAATCATGAAGTTAAAGTCGATGAGAGATTGAATCATGCTTCATTTTTACAGGTATCAGGATATATATGTGAAACAAATCTTTGCAAGTAAAAACACTATCATCCATATTTCAAGATGGAATTTATAAGCAGTAATCATTTCATCAATTCCATTTTAGAAAAATATTTTTCATATAATGAGTGTATAAGAAAATTTGATTTTTAGGATACCAATTGTTAATCGAATCCGAAAATGAAATTAACACTTTCATGCTTTCGGACAAGACTATGCTATTGCTTTTCAAATACAATCATGAAGACAAAACATGCTTATTGTTATGGAAATTTTAGTATTCAACACATAATTTCCAACATGTTATTTAAGCATGTAATGGCAATCAACTAGTTTATGTATTCGGACACATCAACATTCCTAATTCTCTTCTTATGAAATCAAATTGTTCTTCACTTAGAGGTTTTATAAAAATATCAGCTAGTTGATGTTTAGTATCAATGAATTCTATGATTACATCATGATTAGTAACAAGATCTCATATAAAGTGATGTCTAATATCAATATGTTTTGTTCTTGTGTGTTGTATAGGATTTTTCGTTAAGCATATTGCACTTGTGTTATCACATTTAATGTGAATATTTTTAAGATGAATTTTGTAATCTTCTAAGGTGTTTTTCATTCATACAACTTGTGCACAGCATGCACTTGCTGCAATATATTCAGCTTCAGTTGTTGATAGTGCAACCGAGTTTTGTTTCTTAGATGACCAAGAAACAAGAGCATGTCCTAAAAATTGACATGTTCCTGATGTGCTTTTTCTATCTAGTCTACAGCCAGCAAAGTCTGCTACAGCATAAGCAATTAACTCAAGATTCTCTGATTTTGGGTACCATAATCCTAGATTTGTGGTACTATTAAGTTATCTAAGTATTCTTTTAACTGCTTTGAGATGAGATATCTTAGAGTTTGATTGAAATCTAGCACAAAGTCCTACACTGAACATGATATATGGTCTAGTTGCAGTGAGGTAAAGTAAACTTCCTATCATACACCTATAAGTTTTTTGATCGAAGCTTTCTCCACTTTCATCAATTTCTAACTTAGTGGAGGTGCTCATAGGAGTGTTAATAGCTTTAGAATTATTCATATTAACCTTTTTTAGCAAATTCATAGCAAATTTGGTTTGACTAATAAAGTAAACTTCCTATCATACCCCTATAAGTTTTTTTATCGAAGCTTTCTCCACTTTCATCAATTTCTAACTTAGTGGAGGTGCTCATAGGAGTGTTAATAGCTCTTGAATTATTCATATTAACCTTTTTTAGCAAATTCATAGCATATTTGGTTTAACTAATAAAGATGCCAATGCTTAGTTGTTTGATTTGTAAGCCTAAGAAGAATGTTAATTCTCCCATTAAACTCATTTTGAATTAAAGACTCATAGTTTTAGCAAAAGATTCACAAAGAGATTCATTCGTAGAACCAAAGATAATATCATCAATATAAATCTGAAAAATAAGAAAATTATTTTCAAAATTCTTGATGAATAATATAGTATCAACCATGCCTTTTGTGAAATTATTTTCAATAAGAAAAGAACTAAGTCTCTCATACCAAGCCCTCGGAGCATGTTTTAAACCATAGAGAGCTTTAGTTAATCTAAACACATGATTAGGGAGGCTATTATTTTCAAATCCAGGATGTTGTTCAACATAGACTTCTTCGAAAATAAAGCCATTAAGAAAAGCGCTTTTAACATCTATTTGAAACAACTTAAAATTATTGCTACTAGCATAGGCAAGGAGCATCCTTATGGCTTCTAATCGAACCACAGGAGCGAAGGTTTCTTCGTAATCGATACCTTCTTCTTGGTTGAAACCTTTGGCCACTAATCTAGCCTTGTTTCTAACCACGATACCATATTCATCTTACTTGTTTCTAAAAACTCATTTAGTACCAATAACTAAATGGTCATTCGGCCTAGGAACAAGCTTCCACACCTCATTTCTCTCAAATTGATTTAATTCATCTTGAATTGCAATAATCCATACTAGAACTCTATTCAAAATATAGCATGTAGTATTTACGGCTTCGGCCAAAAAATATTTGGGTAGGCTATGTTCATTCAACATGGTTCTTGTATTTCTTGTAAATTTCGATTTTTTTTTTCTACTACTCCATTTTGTTGAGGATTTCTAGGAGTAGAGAAATTATGGTTGTATCCATTGAGTTCACAAAATTCTTGAAAATCATGGTTTTGAAATTCACCACCGTGATCACTTCTAATTGACAAAATCATAGAACCCTTCTCATTCTGAACAAGTTTACAAAACTTGGTAATATATCTAAAGCATTCATTTTTCTGTTTTAAGAAGTAAGTCCATGTGTTTCTGTTATAGTCATCCACAATGACGAAGGCGTATTTGCTACCTCCTAGGCTTGATGTAGAGATTGGTCCGAACAAGTCCATATGGATCAATTGTAAGTGCCTAGAGGTGCTTATTTGATTCTTAGATTTGAAACTGCCCTTAATTTGTTTACCTAATTGGCAAGCATCACATACATTATCTTTGATGAACTTGATATGAGGAATTCCTCTTACAAGTTCTTTAGATGATATTTGCATGATTAGTTTCATGCTAGCATGACCTAATCTTCTATGCCATAGCTAAGCATCCTCGTTCAAAACCGAAAAACACATTTCATTACACAAATCATTGATGTCAATAGTGTATACGTTATTTTGTTTTAATACAATCATATACGTGTTTTTGTGTGATTTTTCAATGATACAAGTATTAGATTCGAATCTGACAATATATCCTTTATCACATAATAGACTAATGCTCAAGAGGTTATGTTTTAAACCATCAACTTCGATAAAGAAGTTGGATTTGTTACCTATGGTTCCTTTGCCAATGATTTTACCCTTGTTGTTGTCTCCGAAGGTGACATAGCCTTCATCTAGGCTAGTGAGCTTAGAGAATTGAGATGAATCTCCGGTCATATGCCTTGAGCATCTACTATCAAGGTACCATCTCTTGCTCCTAGCTTGCGATGGTATTGGTTTCTACAAGAAAGGATGATTTTTAGGTACCCATTTGCTTTTGGGTGCCTCAAAAATAGATCTACATTGTTTATCATGTTGCATAGAATTTATCATGGTTCCTTTAGGAATCCAAATTAATTTATTCGGACTAATTTTTTTGAATGGATAATAATGCGTTTTGTGTCCAAGTTTACAACAAAAGTTGCATTTGTCTTGGTGTCGAACATGTAAGATGGGGCCTTTTATGAAGGTGGTTGGATTTTGGTGAGGACTTCTCACAAATCCGATTCCACTTCTTTTGGGAACATGACCCTTGTTTGCAAGGATCATGTTCAAGGACTTGCTACCAACCTCGAATTTCTTCAAGGTGTCCTTAAGTAGCAAGTTTTCTTTTTGGAGAGTTTCTAGATCATGACATTTTATGCATGAACCTAAACTATCATGATATTCAGTCTTTAACATATTGAAATTACAAGTAAGACTATCATGCTCCTTTTTTAGTAATTTATATTTTCTACTAATAATCTTGCATTCATCAAATAAATCATGGAAGGCATTTAATAATTCATCAAATAATAAATCTGCATCGATTAAATTTGTTACCTCCTCTTCGATGGCCATTAAGGCGTAATGAGCAACTTGCTCGGTGTTGGACTCCTCTTCTTCGGACGCGCTCGAGTCATCCCATGTTGCTTTGAGCGCCTTCTTCTTTGATGTTCTCTTTTTGACTTGGGGACAATCACTCTTGTAGGGTCCCAGCTTTTTGCACTCATAGCAAATAACTTGGTCCTTCTTGGGTTCAAATTTATTTTTTGTTTCATTCTTAAACTTGTTTCTTTTAATGAATTTTTTAAATTTTCTTGTTAGAAGTGCCAAGTCATCGTCACAGTCCTCATCACTTAGTTTTCTCTCAAGTGGTCTACTGAAGTTCTAAGTGCCATATCCTTCCTATTCTTGGGAAGGATGTCTTCTTGCTCTTCATGAGCTTTGCAAGTCATCTCGTAGGTCATTAATAACTCGATTAGTTCTTTAAGAGGAAAGTTGTTTAGATCTTTCGCCTCTTGAATAGCAGTGACTTTAGGATCCCAACTCTTACTAAGGGATCTTAGAATCTTATTTACGAGCTCAAAATCCAAAAAACTTTTTCCGAGTCCTTTTAAACCGTTGACGACATCCGTGAAACGGGTAAACATGTCGCCAATAGTCTCACTCGGTTTCATCCAGAAAAGTTCAAAAGAATGTAACAAAAGATTGATTTTTGACTCTTTCACTCTACTTGTGCCTTCATGAGTCACTTCGAGTGTGTGCCAAATATCAAATGCGGTTTCACAAACCGAAACACGGTTGAACTCGTTTTTGTCAAGCGCACAAAATATGGCATTCATAGCCTTTGCATTAAGAGCGAAAGCCTTCTTCTCCAATTCATTCCAATCGATCATTGAAATAGAAGACTTCGAAAATCCATTTTAAAGAAGATTCCAAAGTTCAAAATCCATAGAAATAAGAAAGATCCTCATTCGGGTCTTCCAATAGGTGTAGTCCGTCCCATTGAACATGGGTGGACGTGTAATATAATGTCCCTCTTGGTTTCCGGCATATGCCATCTCTCATGGGTTTTAATCCATTTGAGAGTTAACCCCGCTCTAATACTAATTGTTAGGATCAAGAGCACTAAGAGAGGGGGGGGGGGGGGGGGTGAATTAGTGCAGCGGAAAACCTTCTACGAAAAATAAAATCTGCGTTCGTTCGTTAAAAGTGATTTTTGAAAGAAAGCTGATTCGTAAATCACTTTAGCTTTTGTTTAAACGAGATACAGCAAAGATATAAATGCAGTTTGCAGTTATGATTCTAATCAGATTGTAGGCGCAAACTGAAATATGATATTCGTACGAAAAAATTGATTTACGTCTAAATACTGATTTGTAAATCACTTGATTAAGCGAGATGCAGTTTAAGCAAGGATATAAAGGCAGTTTGCAGTTATGATAGAAATCAAAATGTAGACGCAAACAGAAATATGATGATCGTACGATGAAACTGTTTTACGTCTAAACGTCGATTCGGAAAGTGCAAAGCCTGATACCTGATCGTATATGTACAGAAAGCAGTAAGCTTTAGAGGAGGTTTGTAGTAAAGATAATATACTCAAAGTAAATCCAAACCGAGATTTAGAGCGGTTCGGTCAATCTTGACCTACTCCACTTTTGGCTTCCTCCACCGACGAGGTCACCGATGTCAACTAGAGGCCTTCCTTCAATAGGTGAAGGCCAACCACCCTTTTACAGTTTCACTCCTTTTGACGGGCTTAGGAGACAATCCTTACAAAATTTTCTCTTCTATCTTTAAAGCTCAGAACATGGAAGAAAAGAGAGAGAAGAACTTTTGGCCTTTACAACAATTTTGAGCTCTCAAAATCACATAACAAGATCAGGATTTCGGTGTATATGTTGTTCCTTTTAGTGCTGAATGGGTGGGCTATTTATAGGCCCCAACCCAGTTTGAATTTGGAGCTCAAAACTGTCAATTCCCGAAATTTCAGGATCTGGCGGTTGCACCTCCTGACTGGAGCGGTTGCGCCGCTTGACAGAGCTCGAAGACTGAGCCTCTGGGCGGTGCCACCTCCTATCAAGGGTAGTTGCACCTTCTGCTAGAGCTCGAAGACCGAGCTCAGACGGTGCCACCGCTTGACTGAGGTGGTTGCACCTCCTACCAGAGCTCGAAGATCAAGCTCAGGTGGTGCCACCGCCTGACTGAGGCGGTTGCACCTCCTGCTAGAGCTCGAAGACCGAGCTCAAGCGGTGCCACCTCTTGTCAGGGGAGGTTGCACCGCCCAGTCTCGCTCGGAGACTGAGCCCAAGCGGTGCCACCTCCTGGTTGGGGCGGTTGCACCGCCCAGTCTAGCTCGGAGACTTAGTCCAGGTGGTGCCACCTCCTGGCTTGGGCGGTTCAACTGCCTGGCAAAAATCAGAGTCCGATTGGATTGATCTATTCGGCCCAATTTGGGTTTTTCAGGGGCCCAATTGCCCCAAGATTAAGTTAATGGGATCACCTCCCATTTCCAACTTAATCATTGTACTAACTATAATTTTTCCTAAGATATTTACTGCAACTTGCTCCGGTGCGTCAATCGCTTCTTCCAGCGAGCTTTCGGCGAACTTCCGTCGATCATCCGATGAACCCTCGGTGATGCTCCTGCGGACTTCCGGCAAACTCCTGGACTTATGACGATCCACTTGGCGAGTTCCGATGAGCTTCTTTAGCAAGCTCATGGACTTCTCGGATTTGTTCCCGCAGAACCTCCGACGACTATTCGAACTTCCGTCGAACTCTCGAACTCCCAACGTGATCATTGTCTTGACTCCGGCGCAACTCCTGTTGCATATCTTATTTTCATCGTAGTTAATCCTGCACACTTATCTCAACATATAGATTAGATAACAAATGATAATTGACTTCATCATTAACAATCTTGATTTACAAAATGAATACTCAAGTTATAATTTCAAAAAGTCAAGAGAAACCGTGATTCATTTTAACAAATCTCCTCTTAGATAAATAATGTAAAGAATTATTAGGAAATCATGGAAAAGATAGAATTCATTCAATCTAATAAGAGAACAAAACATTAATTCATGCATATAGAATCTTGACTTAAGCATAAGAAATCTCAATTTACAAATTTCGCAAAATCAACATAAAGCCCATTTAAATCACCAAATCAAGATTATTTTCAAGAGATTCACAAAAGTGGTACAAATAGATTCATTAGTTTCCCTTTTTGAAAAATTGATAAAGTCAGAAAAATAAATTTTTTAAGAAGAAACTTTTCCACTTTTTAGTTATTTTAATTCATGTGATTTATTTCATTTATGCCAAATAAAAACATGTATCATGTTTAAAACCAAAAGTATAAGATTTATTATAACAAAGATCAATAAGGCACTTTCATTATGGTAAAAATCAATAATCCGTAAATCGCAAGATTCGTCATGCATAATTTTGAAATTTGTTAAGCATGATCATTATGCATGACATTAAAACATGGTTTCAAAAATGTTTAATATTTTCATTACATAATTTTATCATTATGCAATGGTTTTATGAACATAATTTTGAATGATTCTTATAGATAACTAAACTTTTTTAGTTTTAATTTATATGATTGACTTTATCTTAGCATGCTCAAATTTTGTTCTTATGTGAAAACTATACATTATGTTTGAAAACCAAAGACAAGATTAAAAAAAAAAAAATCATTAAGCCTTTCATTCAAAAGCCGAATCACAAATCAAAATGTGATTAAATTCATTTTTGCCAAGTGCATAATATAAGGCTTTAATAGCCTTTGTGTTTAAAGTAAAAACTTTCTTCTTCGATTCATCTCATTCGCTCATCGGAAGAGAAGATTTTTGAAATCCATTTTCGACAATATTCCAAAGCTCGAGATTCAACGAAAGTAAGAAAACTCTAATTCGAGTTTTCCAATAAGTGTAGTCCGTCCCATTGAAAAAGGGAGGACGAATGAGAGAGTGACCCTCTTGAAAGCCATAAAGACCCATTTCTATTTGGGTGTTAAACCAAAGTCGAAAACCGTGGCTCTAATACCAATTGTTAGGATCGGAGTAGCACTAAGAGGTGGAGGGGGGGTGGGGGGGGGGGGGGTGAATTAGTGCAGCGGATTAAAACTCATAAGTTTGATAACGAATTCGTAAATATGAGGAGATTTCGTTTCGATAGTAACTTGAGTAGATAAAAACCGAAAGCTAGCAGTAGTGTAAATGAAAATTTTAGGAAAGTAAGAACTCACACATTCAAGGAACACACCAATTTAAAGTGGTTCGGTCAAAATGACCTACATCCACTTATGAAGCCTTCTTTGAAAAGGCTCCCAACTTCCACTAATAAATCACTTTGAAGGGGAAGGACAAATACCCTTCTTATGACCTTTTACAAGTGGTTCACACTCTTACAAATTTTCAACGAGAAAGAAGGAGGTAAACACTCAATCAATTGAAAACAAGACTTTTCTAAGGCTTTTATCTCAATATATTGCTTCTCAAAAGTTGTATTCTCTGCTGAGAATAGAGGGGTATTTATAGGTCCCAAGAAGATTCAAATTTGGGCTCCAAACTCACAAGCTAGGAGTAAGAGATGGTATCTTGATAGTGGATGCTCAAGGCACATGATCGGAGATCCATTTCATTTCTCTATGCTCACTAGCAAAGAAGAAGGGTATGTCACCTTCGGAGACAACAACAAAGGTAAAATCATTGGCAAGGGAACCAAAGGTAACAAATCAAGTAATTCAATTGATGATGTGTTGTTAGTTGATGGATTGAAACATAATCTCTTAAGCATTAGTCAATTATGCGATAAAGGTTACATTATTAGATTTGAATCTAATGTGTGCATTATTGAAAAACCAAATAATAACATATCAATGATTACCTTAAAACAAAATAATGTCTACACCATCAACCTTGATGAACTTAATAATGAAATGTGCTTTTCCGTTTTAAATGATGATGCTTGGCTTTGGCATAGGAGATTAGGCCATGCAAGTATGAAACTAATATCTAGGATTTCATCTAGAGAGTTAGTATGAGGGATTCCCAATATAAAGTTTGTTAAGGACAAAGTGTGTGATGGTTGTCAACTAGGAAACCAAATAAAAACTAGTTTCAAACAAAAAAATCAAATTAGCACCATTAGACCATTGCAATTGATCAATTTAGACTTATTTGGACCAATTGACACAATGAGTCTAGGAGGAAGCAAATATGCCTTCATAATTGTAGATGACTATAGTAGATACACTTGGACCTATTTCTTGGCTCACAAAAGTGATTGTTTTAAATGTTTCTCTAAATTTTGTAAACTTACTCAAAACGAAAAAGGCTTCATGATTTCATCAATTCGGAGTGATCACGGTAGCGAATTTAAAAACTGTGACTTCCAAAGTTTTTGTGAATCCAATGGATATAATCACAACTTCTCCACTCCAAGAAATCCTCAATAAAATGAGGTAGTTGAAAGAAAAAAATAGAAATTTACAAGAAATGGTAAGAACCATGTTAAATGAACATAGTCTACTTAAGTATTTTTGGGCCGAAGCCGTTAATACGGCTTGCTATGTCATGAATAGGGTTCTAATAAGACCATCTCTATCAAAAACTCCCTATGAATTATGGAATAACAAAAAACCAAATGTTTCTTATTTTTAAGTTTTCGGTTGCAAATGCTTTATTTTGAATGAAAAGGATGCCTTAGGAAAATTTGATGCTAAATCCGATGAAGGCATCTTTCTTGGTTACTCTTCCGTTTCTAAGACTTTTCATGTTTTTAACAAAAAAACCTTAGTTATAAAAGAGTCTATTGATGTAGTTTTTAATGAATTTTCTAAGTTAAAGAAAAATGATTTTGATGATGATCTTGGTTTTGATAATTTGAATTTAAATAAACCCCCTCCTCAAAATAGCAACTTGGATGCATCTTCCGAAATTTCCTTACCCAAAGGAGCTAATTATATGAGATATATCAAAAGGGGTTTAAACTCGTTCTTCCTTCAAGAATTTTTGTGCTAATGTCACATTCTTTTCTCAAATTGAACTTAAATACATTGACGAAGCCTTGAAAGATGATTCATGGGTTATTGCAATGCAAGAGGAATTGAACCAATTTGAGAGAAATGAGGTATGAAAGCTTGTTCCTAGACCTAGTGACCATTTAGTCATTGGTACTAAATGGGTCTTTAGAAACAAACAAGATGAATGTGGTATCATGGTTAGAAACAAGGCTAGACTAATGGCCAAAGGTTTCAACCAAGAAGAATGTCTCGACTATGAAGAGACCTTCACTCTTGTGGCAAGATTAGAAGCCATTAGGATGCTCCTTGCCAATGCTAGTAGTAATAATTTTAAACTATTTCAAATGGATGTCAAAAGTACTTTCTTGAATAGTTTTATTTCTGAAGAAGTGTATATTGAACAACCTCCCGGATTTAAAAATTCTCTTCTTCCTAATCATGTATTTAGATTGACTAAGGCTCTCTATGACTTAAAACAAGCTCCTAGAGCTTGGTATGAAAGGCTTAGTTCCTTTCTTATTTTAAATAATTTTACAAAAGGCAAGGTTGATACTACATTGTTTATCAAACATTTTGAAAATAATTTTCTTATTGTTCAAATTTATATTGACGATATTATTTTTGGTTCTTCGGATGAATCACAATGTGAATCATTTGCCAAGTGTATGAGTCATGAATTTGAAATGAGTCTAATGGGTGAATTAACCTTCTTTTTAGGATTGTAAATTAAACAACTTAGTAATGGTATATTTCTTAATCAATCTTAATATACATTAGAATTGTTAAAACGATTTAACATGGATGGTTCAAAAGCTATAAACACTCCTATACTTACTTCAACTAAGTTAGACATGGATGAAAGTGGTGAAAGCTTTGATCAAAAAATATATAGGGGAATGATTGGTAGTTTACTTTACCTCATCGCAACTAGACCGGATATCATGTTTAGTGTAGGACTTTATGCTATGTTTCAAGCTAATCCTAATTTGTCTCATCTTAAAAGTGTTAAAAGAATCCTTAGATATCTTAAAGGAACTCCTAATTTAAGATTATGGTATCCAAAATTCGATAATTTTGATTTAATAGCTTATGCAGATATCGATTTTGGTGGATGTATGATAGATAGAAAAATTCGGTTGCACTATCTACGGCGGAAGCCAAATACATAGCTGCAAGTGCATGCTGTGCACAAGTTGTTTGGGTGAAAAAAACATTGGAAGACTATGGAATTTACTTAAAGAACATTCCCATAAAATGTGATAATACAAGTGCTATTTGTCTAACAAAAAATCCAATTCAATACTCTAGAACTAAGCATATTGACATTAGGCATCACTTTATACGAGATCATGTCAATAATAATAATGTTATTCCAGAATTTATTGATACAAAGCATCAATTAGTGGATATTTTCACAAAAGCCTTAAATGAAGATCAATTTGACTTTATTAGAAGAGAATTTGGCATGTTGAATTGTCCTTGTGAATTAGCTTGATTGTATATATTTTTTAAAATTTTTTCATCCTCTTTCGGTTTTCGTGGATTTGACTTCTTTCTTATTATTGTATATATGCTACCTTGACATGCATTTGACATTATCCTAGTATATGATATTGGATGTTTTTTTCCAAAATTTCGTCAACATTTTGATGACTCCTTCATGTTATTTTGGATGATTTGTTGTCTTCCTTGAATGATCAATATTAATGCCATGTTTTAGCTTTGTCAATTTTGCCATCTCCTTTTCAAGATTTTTTTTCTTATGAGATGATTTTATGAATGGCTTCAATGATCATGAGTTTTATGCTTAAAACCTCATCTCCTTTTTGTTGATGACAAAGGGGGAGAAGAATGTGCAAAAGATTGATGACTTGTGCAAAATATGAATTGCGAAAGATAATATGTTGTGTAATGCAAATGTCTTATATGGATCGATAGCATGACTTATATGAATTGCAAAAGCTTGTGTAATGCAAATGTCTTATATGCATCGATAGCATGACTTATATGAATTGCAAAAGCTAATATGTTGTGTAATGCAAATGTCTTATATGCATCGCAAATGTGATAGCATGACTTATATGAATTGCAAAAGCTAATATGTTATGTAATGCAAATGTCTTATATGCATCGCAAAAATGTCTTATATGCATCGCAAAACTTTTTGAGAATATCGCAATATGAAAGTTTTTAGATTGGTTGTCGTTTCATCCCATGATCATATGAAATCATGCCTTACATTTATATCATGAGATTTATATTGAAAGTTCATATCTCTTGTCAAAATGATAATTGACTTTTATCATTCGACTTAAAAATAATTTTCATATCTTGAAATTATGAGAAATACGAAGTTTCATATTTTCTTATGCTTATAGAAAAGAACGATAAGTTCAACGGATATAACTTATCGGTTTAGGCTTAAATTCAAAGAAATTGAATTCAAGAGTTTTTATCTTCTCATTATATGACATGTAGATAGGGGGAGTTATGTTTAACTCCATCATCAATTGATTGTCATCATCAAAAAGGGGGAGATTGTTGAATCTCGGATTTTGATGATTAAATCAATTGATGGGTTAATTGATCTAATCCATATTATTGAGTTAAGTATGCAGGATTAACTACAATAGCTTGAAGACTTAAAGCAAGTATACCAAAGTCAAGTTTGATGGGTGTTCGAGAGTCCGCCAAGAGTCCGAAGATTCGTCGGAAGTGCTGTCGGAACCAACCGATAAGAAATCGAGGACTTGCCGAAGTTTTCGGAAGTCCGCCTAAGAGATCGTCAGAGGTTCACGAAGATCACTGAGAAGGTTCAGCTACGTGCCAAAGACTCACTGAACTCGCCACAAGACCACGAGCCTGCTGGGAGTCCGCTAGAAGAAATCTAAGGGTGTATCGGAAGTCCGTCGGAAGTTCGTCGAAAAGCTCGCCGGAAGGAAACTCAACGTTGCTGGTTAAAAACTTGCTTAGGACTATGTCTTAAATTCATAGTTTGCATGTAATTAGGGATAAAATTAAGGGTTAATGCTATAACCCGATTAGCAGCCAATTAGGCCCAAGTTCGGACTGGTTTGGGCCAAGTTTGGAGCCCAACCAATGAACTGAAATAGTCTAGGCAATGGCACCGCCAGACTGGGCGGTGACACCGCCCAGAACCCGAGAGTTCTAGCGGTGACACCTCCAGCAAACTTCTGGACTGCGCGGTGGCACTGTCCAGAACTTGAGAGGTCTGGCGGTGGCACCGCTAGTACATTGTCAGTGTCAGACACAACAGGCAGTGGCACCACCACTAATAAGTAGTGGCACCGCCAGCACCGGAAAACCCAAAAGCAATTCAAATTTGGAACCTAAATTTGATCCTCTTGGGTCTATAAATACACCTTTTGAGAAGTTAGAGATTGAGAAAAAGCCTTAGCAAGGACTTTAGCAAGTCTTGTTTTCAATAGCTTAAGTGTTTACCTCTCTCTTTCTCTTTGAAAAATCTGTAAGAGTGTGAACCACTTGTAAACGGTTGCAAGAGAGGTACTTGTCCTTCCCCTTCAAAGTGATTTGCTAGTGAAAGTTGGGAGCCTCATCGAAGAAGGCTTCGCAAGTGGATGGAGGTCATTTGACAGAACCACTTTAAATTGGTGTGTTCCTTGAATGTGTGAGTGTTTACCTTTCTGAAATCTTTATTTACATAGCAGCAAGCTTTTGGTTTTCATCTCCTTACTTTACTTGAGCTACTTTTACCAACTCATTCTTTGTCGAATCGAAATCTTTATGCATTTACGAAATCGTTTTCAAACTTATGAGTTTTAATCCACTGCACTAATTCACCCCCCCCCTCTTAGTGCTGCTCTGATCCTAACAATGTCCAATGGGGTGGACTACATATATTGGAAAACTCGAATGAGAGTTTTCTTGATTTCTTTGGATTTAAATTTATGGAGTATTATTGAATTTATCAAAGTACATCATCCCATGCATGATTATCAACAAGACTTCTCCCCCTTTCTCATGAACAAAAAGGAGAAGTGCAGCTATCAAGTTTTAGATATATGAAAGCCTAGCAATTTAGCAAATTTTTTATTACTTTAGAACATGCAAGCTAGTGAGTTCTTTCTTCTCTTTTGAGAAGTACAAGCTAGCAATTTTTTGCTTCCTTTGCAATATTCGAGCTAGTAATTTTTGCTTCTTTTACAAAGCACAAGCTAGCAAAATTTTACATCATTTTATAACATGTAAGCTAGCAACGATTTTGAGTTTTGCAAGCTTGTAAAATTTGCTTGATGTGTAAGTTAGCATGTTTGCTTTTCTTTACGATGTTCAAGCTAGCAAGTTTTAAAAAAGAATGCGAGATAGTAAATAGCAAGTTTTGAACATCCAAGCTAGCAAGTTTTTTATATATGAAGGTTGGTAAAATTTTTGCATCTTTTGAGATGAGCAAGCTAGCAAGTTTTGTCTCTCTTTTCGATGTACAATCTAGCGTGATTTGCTTCTTGAATTGTGTAAGCTTGCAAATTTTATCTCCCCCTTTATCATTGTAAAAAAAAAGGGAAGAATACAATGTTGTAATTCTTTTCCCTTTGCATTAATTTCCAAACTATGAAAAAAATAAAGTAGCATTCTTAATTCAAAATGTTTGTACATCATTATAGTTTCAAATTAAAACATACACAATTTCAAAACCTTACATTTCATCCTTCATGCATGATACCAAAAAAAAATCATCGTTGTGGGCATATTAAACATGATACTCAAGTATTCATGATACATCATTTTGTCAAAAAATCATAGTATTGCATGCATCATTCCAAATCATCACATGAAGAATATCAAGAAAAATTAATTCGGTGATGAGGTATACACTTCATGAATACAAGGAATTATATATAAAAAAATCATATCATGAAAGATGAGATTATGTGAATACCAAAAGACATGATTCATTTTGACAAATCTCCTCTTAAATAATCAAAAGGAAATCTTAGGAGATCAAATAGTAAAAGATTTTCAAAAAAAATTTTAAGTTATGAATTCTGAAAAATATATTCTCTTTAGTAAACAACAAAAGAATTATAGGAGAACAAATAATAAATGATCTTGATTCATGCATAAGAATTCTCAAGATTCATATAGAAAATCTCCTCTGAAGGAAATATGAAGAGAAATCATAAGAGGACAAGTAATGAAAAATCTTGATTCATATAAAACTTTTAAGTTGTAGTCAAAAGAACAATTTAGATAATTTTTCTCTTTAGTAAATGGAAAAAAGAGATATAAGAGATCAAATGAGAGATCTTGATTGATATAAGAAAAATCCCAAGTTATTATTTCGAGAAATCAAGATCATGATATAGATAAGATTCATTCAAATTTATAATCATCAAAATTACTTTCAAGAGACTCAAACTACATAGATTTATCATTTTCTTGTTGGAAAAATAAATAATAAGATTGAGATAGAGAAATTTTCAAAATGTATTTTCTTTTTAGTTGTTTCAATTCATATGATTAATTTCATACAAGCATGCCCAAGTTTTTTATGCCAAATAAAAATATGCATCAACGTTTAAAATGAAAGTGCAAGATTTATCATAAAAATTATCAAGATCAATAAATCACAAATGTCATCATGTATAACTTCAAAATCTCATGCATAGAATAAAATCATCAAATATTGTACTAAACCTTTTAACATTTTCATTACATCATTCAAACATTAACATGATTTCATTGAATATAAGGTATTTTCAATCAAAATCATTATCAAAGAGCAATATGGAAATCATCAAGATACACATTATTGCTACTTAGAACATACATAAAATTAATCTTATTAGGTGTACAAGCATTACATTTTTAATATTTTTATTCCTTTCTCATAAAACATGCAATTGTCATGATCATTTTTTTAAAATAACTAAAAAAAGAAGAATGATATATTTTTTATATTTTTTTATTTTTTACTAACTAATTTAAAAATAACTCATGAAAAAGCATTAAGTAATTTCAAAGTAAACTAAAGGAGTTTCGTTTGAGTTGTTTACCTCATTGTCGAGAGTCACCAAAGCGAAGTTCGCCACTTCGTCTTCATCGGTTTGCTCTTCGTCTCCGGATGCACTCGATTCATATTTTGACAACTTCTTTAGTTTTATATACTCATCTTGGAAGTAACCTAGCTTCTTACGTACACAGCAAGTAGTTGTGTTCTTTTTAAGTTTGTTTTTATTCTTTGATTCTTGTTTTAAGAACTTTTTAAGCTTTTGCTCAAGTGGTCTTCTTTTGTTCTAAGTACAAAATCCTTCATGTTCTTTGGAAGGTTGTTCTCAAGTTTGTCATATGCCACATAAGTAATTTCGTAGATCATTAAAGACCCGATAAGTTCTTTGAGATGGAAATTATTCAAATCCTTGGCCTCTTGGTTGACCGTTACTTTAGGATCCCAATTTTTAGAAAGAGATCGTAAAACTTTATTAACAAGTTGAAAGTTCGAAAAACATTTGTCAAGAGCTTTTAAACTATTGTGAATATCCGTAAAATAGGTGTACATATCAACAATGGTTTCACTTTGCTTTATTCAAAATAGTTCAAAATCATGCATTAAAAGATTGACTTTATAATCTTTTACCCTACTTGTGCCTTCATATGTGATTTTGAGTGTATGCTAAATGTCAAAAGCCATTTCGTAAATTAAAACTCGAATGAATTCAGTTTTATCTAAAGCATAAAATAGAGCGTTCATAGCTCTAGCATTTTAAGAAAAATAATCTTCTTTTCTAAATCATTCTATTCATTCATTGGTTTAGAAAATTTTTGAAAACTATTTTGATTATGCTTGATTTTATGTTGCTTAGACTCATAATGATTTCTTGATTAAATTTGCTTTGACTTAAATTCAACTTGAATTCAAGATTCTATCAATATGACATAATGATAGGGGGAGTTATGGTTAACTCCATCATTAATTGGTTGTCATCATAGAAAAGGGGAGATTGTTGAATCTCATATTTTGATGATTAAACCAATTGATAGTGTTTATGAGTTGATCTACATTTTGAGTGACGTAGGAAGCTTCGATCAAGGAAAGACAATTAAAAGTAGGAAGAATCATGTTGAGCCAGAGAGAAATATGTCAACAGATTGGACGCCGAGCCGGAGGATCGGTTGACGTATTGGCAGAAGGCTTTGAGCCATGAGTTTAGGCATCAGGCCAAGAAAAGAGAAAATTACACTAAGGAAATCGGAGTTACGGAGGTCAATTGGCTAATTAGGCAATAGGCCGCAAGAGAGGATGATGCGCCGAAGAATCGAACGAAGCGTCGATGAACCAATGACATGCCGGATAACATTTGATTAGCTTTGTAATAATTGTCTAGATCAAAGTAAGCTTTAAGTGTGCAGGATTAACTATTATAGTGATCAAGGCATAAAGCAACATAAAGTCCCGAAGTCAAGAACGAGATTTCATTGAGAGTTCGATGTTGAATCTCGGATTTTGATGATGAAACCAATTGATAGTGTTTATGATTTGATCTGCATTTTGAGTGACGCAGGAAGCTTCGATCAAAGAGAGATTTTAGGATCAAGAGCACTAAGAGGGGGGGGTGAATTAGTGCAGCGGAAAACTTTTTTCGATTAAAACGAAACTGCGTTCGAACGATAAAAACGATTTCTGTGTGAAAGTTGATTCTAAGCAAGATGATGTTAAAGTCAATCTTTGAAGACGGTTTGCAGCTATGATGAAAACCAGAATATAGGCGCAAACAGAAATACGACGTTCGTACGAAGAAACTGATTTACGTCTAAATGCTGATTCGTAAATCACTTGATTAGGCAAGATGCAGTTTAAGCAAGAGTATAAAGGCAGTTTGCAGTTATGGTAGAGCACAAAACGTAAATGCAATCTGAAATATGATAATCGTACGAAAAAAATAGATTTACGTCTAAACGCTGATTCGGAAAGTGAAAGGGTTGAAACCCGATCGTATATGTGCAGAAAGCAGTAAGCTTCATAGGAGGGTTGCAGTAAAGATAATATGCTCAAAGTAAATACAAACCAAGATTTAGAGTGGTTCGGTCAATCTTGACCTACTCCACTTTTGGCTTCCTCCACCGACGAGGTCACTGACGTCAACTAGAGGCCTTCCTTCAATAGGCGAAGGCCAACCACCCTTTTATAGTTTCACTCCTTTTGACGGGCTTAGGAGAGAACCCTTACAGAAATTTTCTCTCCTCTCTTTACAACTCAGAACTTGGAAGAACAGAGAGAGAATAACTTTTGGCCTTTACAACAATTTTGAGCTCTAAGAATCACAGAAAGGATCAAGATTTTGGTGTTAATTTCTTACCTATCACTGCTGAATGGGTGGGGTATTTATAGGCCCCAACCCAGTTCAAATTTGAAGCTCAAAACTGTCAATTCCCAGAATTTCGGGATCAGGCGGTTGTACCTCGTGACTAGAGCGGTTGCACCGCTTGGCAAAGCTCGAAGACTGAGCCTTTGAGCGGTGCTACGTCTTGTCAGGAGCGGTTGCACCTCCTGACAGAGCTCGAAGACCGAGCTCAGGCGGTTGCACCTCTTGATTGAAGCAGTTGCACCGCCTGGCAAAGCTCGAAGACTGAGCTCAAGCGGTGCAACCTCCCTTGACTGAGCCCCAGGTGGTTGCACCTCGCCCAATCTCGCTCAGAGATTGAGCCCCAGGTGGTGCCACCGCCTGGGTGGGGTGGTTGCACCTCCCAGTCTCGCTCGGAGACTGAGCCCAGGCAATGCAACCTCCTACCTTGGGCGGTTCAACCACCTGGCAGAAATCAGGGTCCGAATGGGTTGATCCATTCGACCCAATTTGGGTTTTTCAAGGGCCCAATTGTGTAACATCCCCCATTTTTTTAAAATTTAGTAAAAAGTTTGTTTGTAAAAATAAGGATTGTTTAATAATTATTTTATATTAAATGATATTATATTAAAAGTTTATGACTAGGGACATAAGAGTAAATATTAGAAGTTTGATATAATTTATGAAAGATTCAGATTTAAGTTAATATATATATATATATATATATATATAAATATATATATATATATATATATATATATATATATATATATATATATATATATATATAAATAGTGGACATGTGTCACTAGCTAACTTAAGAGTGCCACTTATCTTTGCTCTAAAGATGACACCTAGCCCCTTTCATGCATGCATGACACCTTGCAACTTTTACATTAGCCAAAACCCAAATAATTAGATGAAAGGTTAAAGAAAACAAACCTGAAGAGTTGCAGCCAACGTGAGTTTGAGAAGAGAAGGGAAGAAGAAGAAGAAGAAGAAGAAGAGCTTGAGGTTTTTCACCAATTTTCTCACCTTTGGGATTCAAATAATTTTAAGGCAAGTATTCTAACCCCATCCCACAGTAACCTTAATCTCTGTTTCCATTTTTATTCTGCAAAATTTGAAAGATTTCAACTGAGAACCAGACCTCCTTTCGCTTTGATATAAAGCTATGAATCTGTAATTTTTCGGTAATCTGACCTCTATGCAATGTTTCGGTCATAACATTTTGTAATAAACTCTGATTTAGACAAAACCTATTCCATTTGAAATTAGACAAAAAAATATTTATTTTGATACTAAGATCAAACAATTTGGAGTTTAATTGCCTACTAAGACTTCTATTTAAATTAACCCTACAAATTCTGTAAAACAGGGACCAAAATTTCTGACCTCTTGTTGCTTAACTACTTATAACTTTCTGCTGTGAACTCAGATTTATACAAAGTATGATTTATTCAAAGCTAGACTCAAAATGATTTCGGTATATATCTGATTTGAAAATTTTGGAGTACAATTGCTAACTGAAACATCTGCTTTCATCGACCCTATGGATTCAGTAAAACATAGCTAATATTTTCAGACCTTACGCAACAAAATTATCTGTAACTCCCTGTTGTAAATTCCTATTATTGTTAAACTTAATTTTCCTAAAACTAGATTGACAAAGCTTTCTAATGACACCTATTTGGTATAAATTGGAGCATAATTGGTTATCCAAATAGTTCATACAATGTTCCTATCAAATTCAGCCAGAATCGAGCTTTGGTCGATTTCGGCTTTCCTTGTTTCTTCTCTTTGGAAATCGATTTTGGAAAAAAACTCTTACTTCATTTAAGCTTTACATTATTACCTTAAATTCCTGTATACTTTTGTCCTTTATTTATTTGTACATATGCAACTATCATCTAAAGATCATGTTTGCATCGTAATGATTCGGCACATGCATCCCATTATTCCGCATTTGCTTTCGATATGTGTCTCTTCCAGTTTCATTTCTTTGGATATTGAACTTATCTAACTTTCTTATTTCAATTGAGCTATATATGGTTTCTTGGAATCTTTGTATGCTCTTGCTTTTGTTTCCTTTCAAATCTGAATACATTGTGAAAGATTATGTTTGTATCGTATTGACTCGAAAGGCATATGTACATTTTGTTGTTCCACATGTGCTTCCAATATGTCCCAAATCATTATTCACAACACCCTTTTGTACTCTGGTGTTTGTGGGATTATTTGGACCTTTGCCAGAAATGGTAAAGGGTATGTGCTTAGAGTCCGCGATGCTCTAGATTATGTTTGGTGGTCATTCAGAAATGGATGGACCATATTATGTTTGGAATCCCACTTCACCTTCTATCTGTTTGATATGAAATTCAGAGCCAACCTAGCACTTGAGTAGGGTGAGAGGGTTCGAGTAGGAAAGGGCTACCCGTGGATGGAGTCGAGAACTCATCATGGCGTAGAGCCACCACTGAGTTAAACCTCACATGCATTATGCTAGAGTACGACGTCTGAGATTCTATTTTGTATTTGTTCTTTGATATGTTCTGAAATGCTTCTTATGCTTCCAAAATATCTCCATACGCCATTGATATGTTCTGAAGCATTTCATTCACCATTGATATGTTTCGAACTATTTCATATGCCATTGATATCCAAAATGCTCATTACGTCTTTGTTATGCCTTGAAATTACCATATGTCATCGGTATGCTCTTTATGTCAATGATATGCTCCAATTATCTTTCCTCGATTGTATGAACAAAACGTGATTCAAATGAAATGACATCGTAATTCTGCATTCATGATATCCAAATTGCTCCTTACGTCTTTGTTATGCCTTGAAATTACCATATGTCATCGATATGCTCCTTATGCCAATGATATGCTCCAATTACCTTTTCTCGATTGTATGAACAAAACTTGCTTCAAACAAAATGACATCGTAATTCTGCATTCATGATATCCAAAATGCTCCTTACGTCTTTGTTATGCCTTGAAATTACCATATGTCATCGATATGCTCCTTATGCCAATGATATGCTCCAATTACCTTTCCTCGATTATATGAATAAAACGTGCTTCGAACGATATGATATTGTAATTCTGCCTTCAAACAAAACATGCTACTATTTCATCTTGTATCTCTGCTTTGTATTTTGATACCTCATTTGTTTGAAAACTGTCCTCTTTGCTATGGATATGTTAGTCATTTGCTGAGCTTTATATGCTCACCCCGTTGCTATATAAATTTTTCATGATAGCTTATCGCTCACTAAAATGTGTAAATTGGGTTGAGGCAGTGGAAGACTAGAAGATTTTGGGGCAAATATTTTGTACTTTATAGGTTGATGTTGTATAAGTTCTTTTTGGGTGTAATGAAATATCAATGACAAATCTAGATTGATGTATCTTGTAAATATTTGAAAAGCACCTCTTACGTCAGGATTTTGGAAATGTTAAGTCTAAATTGTGTACTGATATAAACATGTAGTACATGTTGGTTTTGTGATTGCGTTAATTGCCGCGCTTATGGATTTATGATATAGTTATGGTTTAGTTAAGTTGTTTTGGATTTTAAGAATCATCTAGTGACATGATGTATGATTATAAACTGCACAGGTTTTGTGAATTATGGATTGTAGAGGTGAATGACTTGAATGTTTTTCTTAGTGACCTCAAATGTGTGATTGGATCCTGGATTGTTTGTTGAATTAAATATTATCAATCTTGAATTAGGTTCACACCTCCTAAATGAGAATTAAATTCGGGGGGCGTGACAAATTGCCCCAAGATTAAGTTAATGGGATCACCTCCCATTTCCAACTTAATCAATGTGCTAACTATGATTTTTCCGAAGACATTTACTGTAACTTACTCCGATACGTCAATCGCTTCTTCAGGCGAGCTTCCGGCGAACTTCCGTCGATCATCTAATGAACCCTCGGTGATGCTCCTGCGGACTTCCGGCAAACACTTGGACTTGTGTCGATTCACTTGGCTAGTTTCGACGAGCTTCTTTGGCAAGCTTATGGACTTCTCGGATTTGTTCCTGCAGAACCTCCAACGACTGTCCGAACTTCTGTCGAACTCCCAACGTGATCATTGTCTTGACTCCGGCGCAGCTCCTACTGTATGTCTTACTTTCATCGTAGTTAATCCTGCACACTTATCTCAACATATAGATTAGATAACAAATGACAATTGACTTCATCATCAAAATCTGAGATTCAATAAGAGACAATTAAGACAGGAAGAATCATATTGGGCCAGAATGGAACATGTTAGAAGATTGAACGTCGAGCCGGAGGATCAATCAATGCATCGGCAGAAGGCTTCAAGCCATGAGTTTGAGCAACGAGCCAAGAAGAGTAGAAATTATGCCAAGAAAATCGGAGTTGTGGAGGTCAACTGGCCGATTGGATAATAGTCCGCAAGAGAGGATGATGCACCGAAGAAACGGATGAAGCGTCAATGAACCACTGACATTCCGAACAACATAATTCAAGCTTTGTAAAAATTGTCTAGATCAAAGTTAGTTTTAAGTGTGTAGGATTTACTACGATAGCAAGGCATAAAGCAAAATGAAGTCCCAAAGTCATGAACGAGACTTAGTTGGGAGTTCGAGAGTTCGTCGGAAGTCCGAGCATTCTATCACGAACTTAGCAAGAATTGCCTAAGTCATGAGGCACCCTTACAGCAAAGACGTGAACTTAGCTTGTGTTGCCTAAGTCGTGAGGCAACCTTATGGCAAAGATGCAAACTTAGCTTGCATTGTCTAAGTTGCGCTTTGCCCTTGTGATTTGCGTCTGCAAAAAACAGCCCACTTGCAACCTCTCATCGATCTTGAAGGACCTATAAAAGAGAAAGTTAATTAGTTCGAAGAACGAGCGACAGACAAGTCCCGACATCTCAAGAAAAGGGAAAGCTTTACAAATAATTCAGCAAGCACCTTGCTTGCATAAGAGAAAAGAGGGAGAGGAGGAAAACAAGGATTTTAAAGGGTTGAATGAATAGTTGCAAGTCCACAAATAGCTACTCATAGGTGCCGGGCATGACGACAAGTTCCCATCAATATAACGTACGAACTTGTAAAAGATTGTTCAACGCCCAACACTATATCGAAGCCCCATCCCTCATGATGCCACTCGGGTGGTTCCAAGGTGCTGAGATTGCTAACGTTTCGCGTGCGATAGTGGGCTATAGAAAACAGCCCGTGGCACGCAAAAATGGAGCTATTTTGGGCTATTTTGGGGTTGTTTTGCTCGGTACGGTGAGCAGTCGCATTGTAGCACTACAACTTGTTTGAACTTATATTTTTACAAGCAAAAGGACTTAAAACCAAGCCAAAATATGCTGCCAAGCAACTATATATGTAGACGAGAGTAACGAACGGTTCGTTGAACGAAGTTGTTGCCGGTGCGCGATAACCATTCATGACATTCTCCCCTACTCAAACTGTCGACACTCTCGTCGACGCTTATTGATAGTTGTTGATGATTGCTTCTTTATGTCGTAGAGCGTCTTCAGGCTCCCAATTGGCTTCAGTTCGGGGAAGCTTTCGCCACTTCATGAAGTACTCAATTTGCTTAGCTCTAGTGGGTAGCTTTATCTTGTAGTCTACTCAAATGGTGTCAACTCGCTTCTCGTATGAGACTGTGGTGGGGGGTAGCCGAGTTGGAACACTTCGGGAATTATCTTACGGATCTGAGTGGTAGGCTTTCAAGTTGTTGGCGTGAAGAACATTGTGAATTTTGAACCACGCTGGTAGCTGTAACTTGTAGGAGACGTTGCCCACCCTACTGATAATTGGGAAGGGCCCTTCATACTTATGCACCAATCCTTTATGTACTTTGTTCCTAAAGAATTGGAGTGATGCTGGTTGGAGCTTGACCAACACCAAATCGCCGATCTTAAACTCTTGCGGTCACCTTCCCAAGTCTGCCCACTTCTTCATTCTTTTTGCTGCCTTCTCCAAGTAAGCCCGCACAATATCTATATTTCGATGCCACTCTCTTGCAAAGTGGTAGGCTGACGGACTACTCCTAGTATACTCAATTATCATGGTATGAGGAGATGACGGTTGTTGCCCTGTAATGATCTCGAATGGGCTCTTGTTGGATGTAGAGCTCCACTACAAGTTGTAGGAGAATTGGGCAATGTCCAACAACTTCACCCAATCTCGTTGGTTGGCACTCACGTAGTGCCAAAGATATTGCTCTAGGAGCGAGTTTATCCTTTCAGTTTGGCCATCCATTTAGGGGTGGAGGCTTGTGGAGAAGTATAACTTCGACCCCAACAATTTGAATAGCTTGGTCTAGAATTGTCCCAGGAACCGAGCGTCACGATCACTAATGATATTGTGTGGGACTTCCCAATACTTCACCACATCCTTCATCATCAACTTGGCCGCCTCCTCTACTGAACAGTGTAGGGGAGCAGCAATGAAAGTTGCATACTTAGAAAATTGATCGACAACCACGAGTATCGATCTGAGTCTCCCTACTGCGGGCAAGCTTGATAAGAAGTCCAAGAAAATTCTCTCCCACGACCTTTCTGGTACGAGCAACGGCTCCCAAAGTCCCACCGGCTTCCATTGCTCCACCTTGTCTTGTTGGCAAGTGAGGCACATTTGCACATATTCCTCCACATTAGTCCCCATCTTCGGCCAATAGAAGGCCCTCTCCATGAGAGCCAAGGTTCTATGAATGCTTGGGTGTCTAGCCCAAAGGGAATCGTGACACTCTCTTAAGATTTCACATCTCAGATTGTCCACTCGAGGAACATAGACTCTATTCCCTTTGGTGTAAATGAGTCCCTTCTGAACCCAAAACCGTCGTGCCTTGCATTCATTAATGAGCTATATCAGGGCTTCTACCTGAGGATCACTGTATAGTCCATCCCTGATCCTAGAAAGGAAGTTGGAGTGCAATTGACTTGCTAGGCCTCTGCCCTCCAATTGTATGACATTCACACGATCCACTTTCCAACTCAATGTGTCGACCATGACATTCGCCTCTTTGGGCTTATACTCTATTGCCAGATCAAACTCAGCTAGGAAGTCCTACCATCATGCTTGCTTTAGGGAGAGTTTCTTCTGAGTTTGGAAATAGCTCAAAGTGATGTTATCCATCGATGTTATCCGTCGTAAGTACAAATCACGATCCAAGAAGGTAGTGTCGCCAAACTCGTAGATAGTGGATCACCGTTGTCATCTCTTTCTCATGCGCCGAATACCGTCGCTTAGTCTCATTGAGTTTGTGACTCTCGTAGGCCATCGGATGACCCTCCTACATGAGTACTCCCCCAATAGTGAAGTCTAAAGCATCTGTATGGACTTCGAAGGGCTCCCCATAGTCTAGAAATTTGAGCACTGGTTCTTCCAACACAGTAGCCTTTAGATCTTGGAATGCAATTTCACATTTATCATACCACCTCCAAGGCTACTTCTGTTGAATCTCGGATTTTGATGATGAAACCAATCGATATGTGTTTATGTTTTAATCCACATTTTGAGTGACGCAGGATGCTTCGATCAGGATGAGACAATTAAAGTAGGAAAATCATGTTGGGCCGGAGGAACATGTCAGAAGATTGGACGTCGGGCCGGTGGATCGGTCGACGTATCAATAGAAGGCTTCGGGCCGTAGATTCGGGCATCAGGCCAAGAAGAGTGGGTATTGCGCCAAGGATATTGGAGTTGCGGAGTCAACTGGCCGATTGGGCAATAGGCCACAGGAGAGGATGATACGCCGAAGAATCGGACGAAGCGTCGAGGGACCAATGACATGCCGGACAACTTGATTAATGCTTAGTATTGATTGTCTAGATCGAAGTGTGTTTTACATGTGTAGGATTAACTATGATAGCAAGACATGAAGCAAAATAAAGTCCCGAAGTCAAGATCGAGATCACATTGGGAGTTCGAGAGTTCGTCGAAAGCACAGATGTTCGTCGGAAGTTCTGCGGGAACCAACCGAGAAGTCGCGGAGCTTGCTAGAGAAGCTCATCAGAACTCGCCAAGAAGATCGTCGTGAAGTCTAGGAGCTTGCTGGGAGTCTGCCGGAACATTACCGAGAGTTCGTCGGAGGTTCGCCGAAAGATCGTCGGAAGCTCGCCGGAAGAATTGACATAGGGATTTGTTTAGCATAGAATATGTCTTAGGAATTGTAGTTAGCACATAATTGGGATTGGATTTGGGCCAACCCAATTAGGGTCCAGCTAGGCCCATGTAAGAATTGTTTTTGGCCCAATAAGAGGCCCAAACAGTGCCCCAAGAAGACTCACCATCGTGGCACAGTCTTCGAGACTATGTCAGGCGGTGGTACTGCCAGTCTGAGCGGAGGTACCGCCAGACCTAGGCGGTGGTACCGCCCAGTGTTGGGAAATCTTGGGGGCAACATCAGATGCATAGTGAAAGAACAAGAAAACAAAATCCTTGATTCCCAAAGAGATGTTCGTCGTCGTGCGAAGATTGGTGTGCAAAATCCGTGAAACCGAAAGAACTGCGTATATAGTAGATTGTGTTACCTAGGGAGATCATATATCCCTATTTCCTTGTAGATCTTTAGGAGAGGGTGAAGGAGGTCAAGCGTCCTCCTCTCTAGCGATGATCCACACAGCAGGGCTGCGACGACACTCCTCAAAACTCCAAGCCTGCTCTGAGGTGGAGAGGAGAAGGAGAATAGGAGAGGCAAGCAAAGGCTCTAGCCAATGAGGCTCTGAATCCCTCCTATTTATAGAGGTCCCCAATCAAACCCTAATAGATCCTCCCCTAGTGGGTATTGGATCTGTATCCAATAACTCAAGCCTTTTAGATTAGTGGATCCTTATACAATAATCTCTCATGGGCTCTTATTGGATCTCATCTATGGGATATCCAATAAGACAAGGGCTCCGTCGGATATCTCATATCCGAACCTCTACTCATCGCAATGCCTACCATATGACCCTCTAGGCCCAATATCGAGCTGGCCGTGAGTCAAACCTGTTAGAACTCCTTCTAACTCAGTGAATTATTATCTCTGTAATAATTCACTCGACTCATCGACTACGGACGTACTAGGCCACTATGCTATAGTCCCCAGATGATATAAGGGAATTGTTAGAACCCTTGCAGATTCTAAACTTGGGGTTGATCTCTTTAGGGGATTGGCCTCCTTGGAACTCTATAGGGGTTCCTCCCTCCAAGTTGCTGCTCTAAGGCTGCAGAAAAGATTTATCTATTGCTTATCAAAAGAGGAGGAATACATGGCTATTTATAGGTTTTCTAAACCCTAACTCCTAATATGACTCTTACTCAAGACTCCAACTTCTAACCAACTCCTAATAGGACTTCTACTCAAGACTCTTATTCCTTTACAACTCCTAATTCATCTCTAAGAAATAACCTCCTAACCCTAGCCGGCCTCTTCACCTCTTTAATTGGGGTCAGTTTAGGTAGGTTTTACATGAATGTCCCTCTCAATTAGGACTCTCCTAACTAGAGTCCTAACAGATCCGCCATCTTCAAATCAGCCTTGTCCTCGAGACTGACGATTCATGAATTTTGGGAATTTGATCTTCAAGTCACCATAGTTCTCCCAAGTGGCATCTTCTATTGGTAGGTTCACCGACTATATTAGCACTTTAGTAGTTGGTCGTCGTCGTCGAGTCACGATCTGTCAATCAATAATGGCACTTGGCTGGGTCTGGAGTTCTCCTTGGATAGTTATATTTGATGGGTGGCTTTGGGCTATCTCCAAGCACCTATTTACTACTTTTGTCTGGCCGTTGATTTGTGGGTGATATGCCATACTCTTTCTCAATTTAGTACCCTGCATATGGAATAACTTTGTCCAAAATCTGCTGGTGAAGATGCAAGTAGAATTTATCATAAGCACAATGCATCCCTTATAGTGTAATTCTTTTGAGTCCCAATTATAATGAGCCACAGAGCTTGGTGCTTCCTCCAATTTTTTTATAATCTTACTAGTCTCTGAATCTTCTTGCCATTCCATCTTAATATCCTCAAGGAACTCGCTGGTCGGAAGTGAAATGGCCGAAACTTCAGCTTGCTCTGGTAGCTACGAAAGCGCATATGCAAGAACATTCTCTTTCCCCTTTTTGTAAGTTATTTCATATTTAAATCTAAGAAGTTTTGTTACCCATTTTTGCTGCTCAGGGGATGATATCTTTCACTCCAAAAAGTGCTTGAGGCTTTTATGATCGGTTTTAATTTGAAATCGTCGACCAATCAAGTAGGGTCTCCACCTCGTTGCTGCGCGCACAATGGCGAGCATCTCCTTATCATATGTTGACTTATTTTGATGGGAGGGAGATAATGCCTTGCTAGTGTATGCGAGTGGTCGACCATCTTACATGAGAATGGCTCCAATTCTGACTCCAGATGCGTCGGCCTCAAAAATGAAGGGTCGGTTGAAATATGGTAGTGTTAGCACCGGCGTCATCGTCATGGCTGCCTAAGTTTGTCGAAGGCAGCGGAGGCTCTGTCTAACCATTGGAAGACATCTTTTTCCAGTAAGAAAGTAAGTGGTGCATTGATCTTTCCATAGTTTTTCATGAACTTACGATAGTAGCCTATTAAACCTAAAAAGCCATGTAGCAATTTTATGTTCCTCGGCGTAGGCCAGTTTTGCATTGCTTCAATTTTGAAGGAGTCCACTATCACACCTTTCTCTGATATGATATGCCCAAGATATTTCACCTTCTGTTGAAGAAAGCAAAAATTCGTAGTGGTTGTTGTGTGTTCAAAAGGTAGTTTTCGGTATGTCTTCTTCGTTCACTCATATTTGATGATACCCGGATCAAAGGTCCAGCTTTGTGAAGATTTGTGCTCCTTTTCATCTAGCAATTCATCTACTATTGGAATAAGGTATTTGTCCTTGATGACTATGCCATTGAGAGCTCAGTAATCATTGCATATTCGCCATGTTTCATCCTTCTTGCGTACAAGTAGCACCGGTGAAGAGTAGAGGTTGCAACTTAGCCGAATAACTCTTGTTTCGAGCATCTCTTTTACATTCCTTTCTATTTCATCCTTCTGGAGATATAGATATTGATATGGGCGAGTATTTGCTGGAGGTTTACCTGAAAGAATCGTTATATAATGATCATGCCAACGGGTAAGAGGTAGGTTGTATGGTTCGTCAAATATATCTGAAAATTCAGCAAGCAAAGGAAGTAGATTTGGATCTTCAAATTCTATTGGCTCTCCCTTAGTTTGCTGCTCAAGTTGTGCCAAAAAGCTGCTGCATGCTTTATGCAAAACCTTCTCCATTTATTGTGTGCAAATCGTCGTTACGTCGCCCCCACGTTTCCCATTCAGTATCACCTTTTTCTCCTTACTGTAAAATTTCATAATTAGTTGCATAAAATTCCAAGAAATATCACCTAATGTCATCAACCATTTAATTCTGAGCATGGCCTCATGATCATCAAGAGGGAGAAGGAAGAAATATGCAATTATCTCTTGGTAAGGCCTCATGATCAGCAATAGTTTCACTTGTGGACGCCTACGATCATACTTCAAAATCCATCCATCGGCGACCTTAACATCAAACCTGTTGCAATTCTCGATAGGTAAGGCCATCTGGATAGTAACCTTACTGTTTAGAAAGTTATTAGTACTGCCCATGTTGATGACAACAGTGATTGGTTGTTGTTTGAGAAGGCCTCTAACTTTCATCGTTTGCGGGTTTGAGTAGCCGGCTAGTGTATGTATCATAACTTCGGTCGATTGTGGCTCTTCTTCTGCATCTTCTTCTTCATATTCAAGGCTCTCTTCTAGATATTCAATGACCTCTTCTTCTAGTGGTTCAATCATAAGAAGTCTCCCTTTACTACAGTGATGCTCACGGCTCCACAGCTCGTCACAATGCCAATATAACCCCTTCGCATATCGCTCCCGAAGCTCTTCTCTTGTTAACCTCCTTGGTGTAGGGACTTGGTCCATAGTAGGGGGGGTTGAGGGCTTCAATATTACTAGTTGAGGAGCTACCCTAGTCCTCAGAGCTTCATGGTTCAATTGCTCCTCTTGATGTCGTGCGAAAGAGATGGCTGCCATAAGCGTATATGGTTGTCGCGCTTTAACTTCTCCTCGGATCTCCAGCTTCAAGCCCTCAATGAAGGTCCTCAATAGCTATTTTTGAGACCAATCATTAGTTTGATTAGATAACCTTTCAAACCTGGTTTGGTACTCCTGAATGGTAGAGGTTTGTCGGATCTTTGCTAGTTGTCCGTCAATATTCTCGTAATTGGTTGGTTTGAAGCGGATCAGTAGTCCTTCTTTGAATTGTCGCCATGAAAGGACTCCATAAGTATGCTCAAACCAGTCAAACTACTGTATAGCATCCCCTTCAAGATATATAGCTACAATTTTCACCATAGATGCATCCACGATTTTATGGTACCGAAAATATCGCTCTACGCGCAAGATCCAACCAATCGGGTCTCCTTCTTCCCATCTAGGGAAGTCCACTCTCATGCATGGATAGTTGGGGTTGGTCATAGAGCTTCCCCTCTCTTGGAAGTCATATCTTTGGGCTTGGTGCGATTGGGCAAAGCTCTCTCCTTGATGTGATTTCTTCGTGCTTATTAGTCGGCCCAATCTGAGTTCGGTAAAGAGCGTCCGAATCTTATCCTCTATTCACGCCTCGAAGGCTTCGAATTTACCATTGATTACCTCCTCAGATGCTATAGTATATGCCGCCAAATATGTGCTATTAAGATCTCTCTTTTGTTGTCGGGTTAAAGGCATGTGTTGGTTGAGAGAGGTGATAGTCGAAAGGGTTGGTAGATCGGTGGATGTAGGCTACGGTTTAGGCTTGTTTTGTGGCTATTTTGGGTGCAGTTTGAGGGTGTGGTTTGGTGAAGTTTCAGGGCTGTAGATGAAAGTTTTGGATCTATGACAGATGGAAGCAAAGGTTTGATAGAAATAAGTGGAAGTTGCAGCAAGTATGTGCTGTCTTGTAAGAGTAGAATTATCGTCGAAGAAACAACGATTTCTCGACGTAATTTCCACCAAAAACTTGAGAGAATTGATGAGAGAATTGATAGAAAAATCATAGTTTATATGACAGCAAGGATATCTAATTTAATCAAGAAAATTTCAGTAGTGTAACAGCAAGGAAATTGGTACAAGTTACGATTGCAGAATTCTCGTTGAGAAATTTCAACGGGCTATGACAAAAATTTGTAGCAATACAAAATCATTTTTAGAGATGAATTTCTTAATAAATCAATCATAGATGGAAGCCAAGATGATCTATGAAGTGTATAAGAAATTTCATTCAAAAAAGATTACAAATAGATGGGTTAAAGCAACAATATGCAGCTGAAATTTTCTGCAGCACAAATTTTTAAGTATAGCAGATTGGACGTAAAAGATCAGTGGTTTATATTAAGAATTTTTTAATGAAACCAAAGGGAATTCAACTGATAGGAAGTGTCAAAGATGTCATAAAAATTTCGTAGAGATTTGGATAGAAAAAACACAGTAGCAAGATCAAACAGATAGTGCTATACGGTTGGAATTCTGCAATGTATCTTTCGTCGTAGAGATGAAAACTTTATGATGAAAAGTTTATGCAGCAATATAGGAATAATTTTTTTGGGATTTTCAAATAAGGATAACTAAATTGCAGCAGCAGTAAGGAAGAAAACTAGAACCTGTTACAATTCATGGGGAGAACAAAGGATGATCAGTGGTGGTGGAGATGACGGTGGAATTTGGCAACAATCTCTTAAGCAATTGTGGGAATTGCTTTGGGCCATTGTGGAGGGTTGATGGATGGCTGTGGAAGGGCAGCAAGACGCCAAGAATGCTGCTCTTATACCAGGTGTTAGAACCCTTACAGATTCTAAACTTGGGGTTGATCTCTTTAGAGGATCGGCCTCCTTGGAACTCTATAGGGGTTCCTCCCTCCAAGTTGCTGCTCCAAGGCTGCAGAAAAGATTCATCTATTACTTATCAAAAGAGGAGGAATATATGACTATTTATAGAGTTTCTAAACCCTAACTCCTAATAGTACTCCTACTTAAGACTCATACTTCTAACCAACTCCTAATAGGACTTCTACTCAAGACTCTTATTCCTTTACAACTCCTAATTCATCTCTAAGAAACAACCTCCTAACCCTAGTCGGCCGCTTCACCTCTTTAATAGGGGTCGGCTTAGGTAGGTTTTACATGAATGTCCCTCTCAATTAGGACTCTCCTAGCTAGAGTCCTAACAGGAATCCAATCCATTGGACATATCTGTCCTTAGTTACCATGTACCTATAGTCCCTCATCCATCTAATATCCCAGAGACCGTATATCGAGCATGGTGCTGTCAAACTCATACTGTTTTTACTCGAGTCTCGCTCTAATCGGATTCTCCTAGAGAACTCTTTTTCTCTCAACCCGAATGACCCTAGCTAGGGATTTGTTTGAGCAAGAACACATGGGATATTCCTCTCATGACGCCGAGAGTGGATGATCATCTATCGACACTCGATAGCCCTCGTAAGGTCGACTACCACTCGCAATAACCAGTTGTACTAGATCTGGGACAGCCAAACCTATAAGTCTGATATCAAAGAGTGGAGCACTCATATAGGACATCCTTGGTGTCTCAAGTCTAAGGACCAGATATACCACTAAGACTACGAAATCGCTGTCTAACAATAAGGCATCATCAACCATCCAGCATTCTATAAACGGATCAATTAGTGAACTCATTCTCCAATGAGCACCTGTATTGTATCCCTAGTGTCCCTACACGAGCAGCTATGAGACCAATTGCATCTATCATATGGATGGGTATACAGCATACCAGTATGTCCGGTTATCACGATGTCCCTCTCGAGTAACCTATGACCGGGATTATTTAAGATATGTGTTTAAAGGTGAATCGATCTCATTTTCATGATCTCATCACGATCTGATTCCCATTGCACAAATCCAAGGACATCACTATATATATATATATATATATATATATATATATATATATATATATATATATATATATATATATATATATATATATATATATATATATATATATATATATATATATATATATATATATATATATATATATATATATATATATATATATATATATATATATATGCAATAGTTATAAAGTGATATATGCCAAAATATAATATGCAAAAAGATTTTTTATCAAGTCACACGTGCCATCACTTACGTGATTGGCTTGCTAGGCACCTCTGACTAGCAATCTCCCACTTGACCTAAAGCCAATCACCTGTGTCTGATCCCCATCAGACCCTTGTGACGCTCAAAGACAATCTGAGATAACGGCTTTGTCAGTGGATCTGCAATGTTATCTTCGGATGGAACTCTTTCCACTACTACATCTCCTCGAGTTACGATCTCTCTAATAAGGTGGAACCTCCTCAGAACATGCTTAGATTTCTTATGAGACCTAGGTTCCTTCGCTTGAGCAATTGCCCTGTTGTTGTCACAATATAAGGAGATCAGCTCCTCGCTACCCGGCATGACTCCAAAATCTGTGATAAACTTCTTTAACCAGACTCCCTTCTTTGCTGCATCTGATGCAGCAATGTACTTCGCTTCTATAATCGAGTCAGCAGTAGTATCTTGCTTGGAACTCTTCCAGCACACTGCTCCTCTATTCAAGGTGTACACATACCCTGAATTCGACTTGCTATCATCGATATCAGACTGAAAACTTAAGTCCATGTAGCCTTCAACCTTAAGGCTATTACCTCCATATACTAGTAAAAGATCCTTAGTCCTTCTCAAGTACTTAAGGATACACTTTACTACTTTCTAGTGCTCCAAGCCTAGATCCGCTTGATACCTGTTTGTGACACTCAGAGCATGCGCTATATCAGGCCTAGTACATAGCATGGCATACATGATAGACTCTATTGCTAAGGCATAAGGTATCATATCCATGTTTGCTCTTTCTTATGGAGTCTTTGGGGACATACTCGTAGAAAGTGATATCCCATGTCTCATCGGTATGAGAGCTCTCTTGGAATTTTTCATGCCAAACCTTTTGACAATGGTTTCTTTGTACCTGGACTGGGACAAGCAAAGCATCCTCTTGGATATATCTCTATAGATTCTAATCCCCAAGATATAGGATGCTTCCCTTAAGTCCTTCATAGAGAAGTGTCTAGATAACCAAGCCTTTACTGTGGATAGTATTCCTATGTCATTCCCGATGATCAGGATGTCATCCACATATAACACCAAAAAGGTGATAGCAGACCCACTTACCTTCCTATACACACAAGGCTCATCTTCGTTCTTAACGAAGTCATAAGATCTGATTGCCTCATCAAATCTTATGTTCCAACTTTAGGAAGTTTGCTTTAGTCCATAAATGGATCTAAGCAATCTACACACCTTATCTGGGCAGTTCTTGGACACGAATCCCTCAAGTTGCATCATATACACCTCCTCCTTGAGGTTCCCATTAAGGAATGTAGTTTTCACATCCATCTACCAGATCTCATAATCATAATGTGCTATAATAGCCAATAGAATTCTGATGGATTTCAACATTGCTACGGGTGAGAAGGTTTCGTCGTAATCAACACCTTGCCTTTGACGATACCCCTTAGCCACTAGCCTTACTTTATAGGTCTCTACCTTTCCATCTACTCCGATCTTTTTCTTAAAGATCCACTTGCAACCGATGGGTACAATACCTTCAGGCACATCAACTAAGTCCCAAACCTTGTTGGATTACATAGAATCCATCTCAGAATTCATGGCTTCTTGCCACTTCCCAGAGTATATACTCATAATAGCCTCCTCATAGGTCTAAGGATCAATATCCTCAACATCCTCTCCTCTAATATGTCCTACATATCTCTTAGTAGAATGGGATACTCTATTAGACCTACGTAAAGTTGAAACTTGTGTATTAGGTACCTGAACATACTCGGGCTGTAGAGTGGTGCTTGAGCTTGGTTCTCCAACCTCGCTCAACTCTATCATTATCCCACTATCTCTGCCAAGAATGTGTTCCTTCTCAAGGAACACTGCTCTCTTAGCTACAAAGACCTTTTGGTCCTCGAAATGATAGAAATAATACCCACAAGTTTCCTTGGGGTATCCCACAAATTTGCATCACTCTGTTCTTGATTCTAACTTATTGGAGTTGTGTCTTTTAACGTGGGCAAGGCAGCCCCAAATCTTAACAACCTTAAGATCAAACTTCTTCCCTTTCCATATCTCATATAGTGTAGATACTCCCGACTTAGTTGGAACTCTGTTCAGAAGGTAAGCTGCGGTTTCTAAGGCATATCCCCAGAATGAGATGGGTAGGTCGGCGAAACTCATCATGGATCGTACCATGTCTAATAGTGTACGATTTCTCCTTTTAGAGACACCATTGAGCTGAGGTGTATAAGGAGATGTCCATTGAGATAATATCACATAGTCCTTGAGGAAATGTACTTAAGTACTCACCTCCTCGATCTAATCGAAGAGTTTTGATACTCTTTCCAGTCTGGTTCTCCACCTCATTCTTATACTCTCTGAATTTCTCAAAGGCCTCGGACTTGTACTTCATTAAGTATACATATCCATACCTTAAGAAATCATTAGTAAAGGTAATGAAGTAGGAGTAACCACCAATGGCATGAGTTGACATGGGTTCACATACATCACTATGTATGAGTTCCAACAGCTCAGTGGCTCTCTCTCCAGTTCTACTAAATGGAGAGTTGGTCAGTTTTTCCATGAAAGGAAGGCTCGCAAGTTACATATGACACATAGTCGAATGGATCTAGATATCCATCATTTAACAACTTTTGAATCATTCTTTCATGGATGTGACCTAGCCTACAATGCCACAGGTATGCATTGTTCATCTCATCTTGTTTCCTCTCGGACACATTTACATTCATGATATATACCTAAAGCTTCATCAAGCTTTTGTTTCGCTCTTTCTGCAAGGTACTCTTTGTAGTTCCTCTTCTAGTACCCATCTTTACCATAGTAGAAGCACTGGCCTTTGTCCTTTGTTGGGTCTTTCTTAGCAACCTTTGCTTTACTTGGTCTGCCCTTGCCCTTTCCTTTCTTAAGGGATCTTTTTGCTTTCCTTTTCTTTCTGGTCTTACTAGTGTAGAGAACTGGCTTCTCTTTCTTAATAGTACTCTCTACCTCCCTCAACATATTGAGAAGCTCTGGGAGAGTCACCTCAAGCTTGTTCATATTAAAATTCATTATGAACTGTGAAAAGGAATTTGGTAGGGACCATTCCTAGACCTGTGAGTTTCTCTATCCACTCAATCATCTTTAGGACATGATTTTGAACCGGTGTCCCCTCAGTCATCCTAGCGCGGAAAAGGCTCTTGGATATCTCATATCGTTGAGGCCTTCCCTATTCCTCAAACAATTTACGGACATATAAGAGAATGGATCTGGCATCCATCTTTTCATGTTGTCTCTGTAACTTAGGAGTCATAGAGCCCAACATATAGCACTGAGCAAGAGTGGAGTCATCAATGTACTTCACGTAGCGAGCGATCTCATCCTCGCTTGCCCCTTCTTCTGGCGCAGGCATCACTATATCAAGGACGTACACGATTTTCTCCGTCGTGAGAACAATTCTCAAGTTTCGGAGCCAATCCGTATAATTTGGACCAGTGAGGTGGTTGACATCAAGTATGCCACGTAAGGGATTTGAAAGCGACATTTTCTGAAAATAAAGATGTAGCAGAAATGAATAACAAGTTGATTTTGCAAGAAATAAACTATCAAGATATGGACTTCTATCTTAATATGCTCCCATTATTTTACTAACGAGTCACGCGACACCCTCAGCATGTGAAACGGAAGTCTCCGGCAGACTTCTAGTGGGGATCAGGATCCAATCAGCGTCTTAGTATAACCTCGAGGGACATGACCAATCAAACTAAGCCTAAAAGGTAGGCAACTCTTGCCGATCACAACTCCTTGTGATTCCCGTCCTGTTCAACCTCCGAATCACCATAGTCTCGAGGGACTCGACCAACCATGATGCTTGGTTAAGTCAACACCTTCGTTACAAGATGTGTCTGATTTGATGATATACCCTCGAGGGATTCAACCAAGCATACCATGTCCTCAGGTCACCGGTGACATCTCTATGTCGTAAGCAAGATAGCGAATTGCGATATAGGTGAGTCTCGAGGGACTCGACCAACTTAACCTACACCGGGAATTGGTTCCTACTTATAACGATGGAAGGCCACGTGGGTCAATCTAATTGCCTCACATTTATCGACTTAATATTATTGAGAGAGATGTTTCTATGATTTGGTCTCCTAATATGACATGTCACATATATACATATTTAATATATATCTAAATCGCATGCAAATATATATACATATCTAGTATGTGTATAAGCAATCACATCAGATGATCATGGACCACAACCTAATGAGATTAGGCCTGAGCTAGTAGGCCTAATCACTCACATCAAGATCTTTGTGTGCAATGGTGCATCTCCATGCCATGTGATCATCCATCTCATCCTCGTTGGTTCCGTTGACATCTCGATACAACTTCATGCATCGCGATCGTCCGTCTCATGGGTCCCGCTATCGCATCCACGCTCCCGCTGCGCCTCCTCATGTGATTACAACTTAATCATAGGCATGCAGGCCCGATAATAAATGAGAAATACAATGGAGGCTCACAAACCCCAAAAATAATAATCACAAGTATACACATCACACGGTCCATGATCATCCGTCCAAACATCATACATCACATCTATAAATAATCATCATCATGTAGGACTACTAGATAATGATAAAAATAATAATCAACTAAACTTTATAATTAATTAGTATTTTATGAAATCAGGGACATATAGGAAATTTCTAAATTTATAGGGGTATTTTCATAATTTCGACAAAAGACATAAACTGGAATTTCTCAAATTCATTGGGGAAAAACTATCTTTTTGCCCAAAAACCCTAAGCCCCTCTCCCTCTTCCACTACTGCCGCTGCCGCCACCGCCACCATTCTACCAGCGGCGGGCTGTGCGGTGGAGGGCGGGGTCGCTACCCTTGCCTACAAGTGGCACGCCCGCTAGCGGCGCTGCCCTTGCAGTTGGGCGCCCCCGCGGGTGTTGCTGCCTCCGCGAGCGGGCACCCCTGTTGGCCCCGCCCCTTCCGCAGGCGGTGTTGCCTCGCCGGGCGGCCGCCCCTACGGGTTTTTTGCCCGCGATAGCAGCGGCCATAGGTGTCGCTGCCTTGCGGCGTGTCACCACGCGAGAGTAGTGACTGCAGATGCCGCTGCCCTTGCGCGCGGGCATAGTACCCGCACAGGTGGCCGCCGTGCCTACGCTACTTCGGGGGCCGTCGTAGCAGGCAACCTGCAGCAGCAGCCTTGCACGCGCGCGGCCTTGCGGTTGCTGTTGCAGGTTGCCTGCCTACATGCAGATGGCAATGCTGCCATCTGCGAGCGCAGCAACTGTTGCTACCCTTTTTCGCTTTTGCGTCAACGATTTTAACGTCAAAAGCTTCTCCAAAACACAACACACGCATTTCAAAACCAATCTATCACACGAACAACTTGGCTCTGATACCACTGTTGGGAAATCTTGGGGGCGACATCAGATGCGCAGCGGAAGAATAAGAAAACAAAATCCCCGATTCCCAAAGACATGTTCGTCGTCGTGCGAAGATTGATGTGCAAAATCCGCGAAACCGAAAGAACTACATATAGAGTAGATTGTGTTACCTAGGGAGATCATATATCCCTATTTCCTTGCAGATCTTTAGGAGAGGGTGAAGGAGGTTAAGCGTCCTCCTCTCTAGCGGTGATCCACACAACAAGGCTGTGACGACGCTCCTCAAAACTTGAAGCCTACTCTGAGGTGGAGAGGGGAAGGAGAATAGGAGAGGCAAGCAAAGGCTCTAGCCTATGAGGCTCTGAATCCCTCCTATTTATAGAGGTCCCCTGTCAAACCCTAATGGATCCTCCCCTAGTGGGTATTGGATCTGCATCCAATAACCCAAGCCTTTTAGATTAATGGATCTCTATCTAATAATCTCTCATGGGCTCTTATTGGATCTCATCCATGGGATCCAATAATCAAAGGGCTTATTGGATATCCAATAAGACAAGGGCTCCGTCGGATATCTCATATCCGAACCTCTACTCATCGCAATGCCTACCATATGTGTGTGACCCTCTAGGCCAAATATCGAACTAGTCGTGAGTCAACCTATCAGAACTCCTTCTAACTCAGTGAATTATTATGTCTATAATAATTCACTCGACTCATCGACTATGGATGTACTAGGCCGCTACGCTATAGTCCCCAGATGATATAGGGGAATCTAATCCATTAGACTTGTTTGTTCTCGGTTACCATGTACCTATAGTTCCTCATCCATCTAATATCCCAGAGACTGTATATCGAGCATTGTGTTGTCAGACCCATACGGTTTCTACTCGAGTCTCGCTCTAATCGGATTCTTTTGTAGAACTCTTTTTCTCGCAACCTGAATGACCCTGGCCAGGGATTTGTCTGAGCAAGAACACATGGGATATTCCTCTCATGACGTTGAGAGTGGATGATCCTCTATCGGCACTCAATAGCCCTTGTATGGTCGACTACCACTCCCAATGACCAGCTATACTAGATCAGGGATAGCCACCCCTATAAGTCTGGTATCAAAGAGTGGAGCACTCATACAGAATATCCTTGGTGTCTCAAGTCTAAGGACTAGATATACCACTAGGACTACGGAATCGCTGTCTGACAATAAGTTATCATAAACCATCCAGCATTCCATAAGTGGATTAATCAGTGAACTCATTCTCCAATGAGCACTTGTACTGTATCCCTAGTGTCCCTACACGAGCAGCTATGAGACCAGCTGCATCCATCTTATGGATGGGTATACAGCACATCAGTCTATTCGATTATCACGATGTCCCTCTCGAGTAACCTATGACTGGGATTATTTAGGATATGTGTTTAAAGGTGAATCGATCTCATTTTCGTGATCTCATCACGATTTGATTCTCATTGCACAAATATAAGGACATCACAATATATATATATATATGCAATAGTTATAAAGTGATATATGCCAAAATATAATAAGCAAAAAGATTCTGTATCAAGTCACACGTGCCATCACTCACGTGATTGGCTTGATGGGCACTTATGACTAGCACCCAAGACAGTGTTAGTCAAACTGACACTGGGCGGTGGTACCGCCCAGCACAGGCGGTCGTACCGCCCGTGCCCGAGGAACCCGAGATGGGAAAGTTTTAGGCTCCAAGTTTGAATCAACTTGAAGCCTATAAATACTCCTCCCATCCCTGGGTAAAACACACAAGTATTGAGAGTAAAAAAGTATAGAAATGCCACTGCAATCTTGTGTGAGCTCCTCTCATAGTTCTAAGTGTTAGAATAGTTTGAGAGAGGAGTGAGTGGGGTGTAAGGGTTATCTCCTAAACCTAGTAAGGAGAATTGAATTGTAAATGGGTGGTTGGCCTTCGCCTATTGAAGGAAGGCCTCTAGTGGATGCCGGTGGCCTTGACGGAAGAGGAATTGGAGGAGTGGATGTAGGTCACGATTGACCGAACCACTATAAACAGTCATCTTCTCTGGTTTGCATTTATTCTTGCTATTACCTTACTGTAAACCTCTTTAATAGCTTACAGCCTTCAATACTTTTATGAACTCGCTTTCAAGTTAAGTTTCCAAAAATGATTTTATGTCGGAAATGATTTTATCATATGAAAGTTTTTAAACCAATGTTATTTTACCGCTGCACTAAGTCACCCCCCCCCCCCCCCCCCCCCCGCCCCCCCTCTTTGTGCCGACCCTGATCCTAATAGTTCCTTGTTCAGCAACTCCGTCAGTGGAGTTGCACGCTTTGAATACCCTACTATGAAGCGTTGATAGTAATTGATAAAGCCAAGGAAGGATCTCAACTCTAGCACCTTCTTTAAAGTTCTCTATTCCGCAACCGCTTGCACCTTCGATTTGTCCATCCGAATGGAGCCATCACCGATTTGATGCCCCAAGAATAAGATCTTTATTTGAGCAAAGTAGCATTTCTTCCTTTTCATGAACAAAGTGTTCTCCTTCAGAACCTTGAAGATTGTCCAAATTTGCTTGACATGCTCCTCGAGCGTTTAACTATAGACGACGATATTGTCTAAGTAGATGACCATGAACTTATCTAAATTCTCCATGAATAGCTAGTTCATGAGAGTGCAGAATGTGGTCAGAGCATTGGTTAAGCCGAAAGGCATCACCAAGAACTCAAACGCTCCATACCTGGTCATGCAGGTAGTTTTCACTTAGTCGCCTTCAGCAATGCGCACTTGCTGTTGGGATCAGAGCGGCATGAAGAGAGGGGGGGTGAATTAGTTCAGCGGATTAAAACTCATAAGTTTGAAATCGATTTCTCAAATGTGTAGAGATTTTGATTCAATAAAGGATGACTTAGCTAAAATAGCTCAAGTAAAGGAAGTCAAGAGTAGGGAGAATAAAACTGAATAGTTTGTTGTTAAGAAGATAAGTGGTTCAAAAAATTAAACACTCACACATTTAAGGAACACCACAATGTAAAGTGGTTTGGTCAAATGACCTACATCCACTTGCGAGGCCTTCTTCAATGAGGCTCCCAACTTCCACTAGCAAATCACTTTGAAGGGAAAGGACCAAATACCCCTCTTACAACCTTTTTACAAGTGGTTCATACTCTTACGGATTTTTCAAAGAGAAAGAGGGAGGTGAACACTTAAGCTATTAAAAACAAGACTTTGTTAAAGCTTTTTCTTAATTTCTAACTTCTCAAAAAGATCTTATCTCTGTTGAGAATTGAGGGGTATTTATAGGCCACAAGAAGATTCAAATTTGGGCTCCAAATTTGAATTGATTTTGGGTTTCCCAGTGCTGGCAGTGCCACCGCCTATCAGTGGCGGTGCCACCACTTGTCAGTGGCGATGCCACCGCCTGCCAGTGTCTGACACTGACAGTATACTGGCGGTGCCACCGCCAGAACTCTCGGATTTTGGGTAGTGCCACCACCCAGTCCAGCAGTGTACTAGCGGTGCCACTGCCCAGTCCGGCGGTATACTGGCGGTGCCACCACCCAATCCAATGGTGTCACCGCCTAGACTGTTCCAAGCGCATGTGATTTAGACTTTGAATCCAAAGAAAGATTTTTATTAAGAAGGATATGTCCTAAGATGTTGCTCAATTGGGGGGGCAATGGTTGCCACTCAATGTAATAACTTTGAGAATGATCTATATTTTTTCTAGAGAAGAAAAAAAATACTAACTTTCCTTTTATTTGATAGGAAGTATACTTCCGAAAGGAGAGCATTGAGCTTCTACAATAATAACAAACAACATATTTTACCAAAATACATGTTCACAAGTAGTCAACACACTACTCACTAAAAGACTTCTATCATCATAGATATACAGGGTAGTATAATAGAAAGTTTATAATATACAAGCTAGCAAAAAAATTTTTAACATTTTAAGACAAGCAAACTAGCAATTTTGAGATGTTCACGAAAGCAACTTGTTAGAAACCTTACAGATTCTAAACTTGGGGTTGATCTCTTTAGGGGATCGACCTCCTTGGAACTCTATAGGGGTTCCTCCCTCCAAGTTGCTGCTTAAAGGCTACAGAAAAGATTCATCTATTGCTTATGAAAAGAGGAGAAATACATGGCTATTTATAGGGCTTCTAAACCCTAACTCCTAATAGGACTCCTACTCCAGACTCCTACTTCTAACTAACTCCTAATAGGACTCCTACTCAAGACTCCTATTCCTTTACAACTCCTAATTCTTCTCTAAGAAACAACCTCTTAACCCTAGCTGGCCTCTTCACCTCTTTAATAGGGGTCGACTTAGGTAGGTTTTACATGAATGTCCCTCTCAATTAGGACTCTCCTAGCTAAAGTCCTAATAGACCCGCCCTCTTCAAATCACCCTTGTCCTCGAGGCTGATGATTCATGAATTTTGGGAATTTGATCTTCAAGTCGTCATAGTTCTCCCAAGTAGCATCTTCTGTTAGTAGGTTCACCCACTGTATTAGCACTTCAGTAGTGCGTCGTCGTCGTCGAGTCACGATCCGTCGATCAATAATGGCACTTGGCTGGGTCTGAAGTTCTCCTTGGGTAGTCATATTTGGTGGGTGGCTTTGGGCTGTCTCCAAACATCTATTTACAACTTCTGTCTGGATATATCGTACTCCTTTACAATTTAGTACCCTGCATATAGAATAACTTTGTCCAAAATCTGCTCGAGAAGATATAAGTAGAATTTGTCACAAGTACAATGCTTATAGTGCAATTCTTTTGAGTCCCAACTGTAATGAGCCACGGGGCTTGGTGCTTCCTCCAATTTTTTTATGATCTTATTGGTCTCCAAATCTTCCTACCATTCCATCTTAATATCCTCAAGGAAGTCGCTGGTCGAAAGTGAAATGGCCAAAAATTCAGCTTGCTCGGGTAGTAGCGAAAGCGCATTTGTAATAATATTCTCTTTCCCCTTTTTGTAAGTTATTTCATAATCAAATCCAAGAAGTTTTGTTATCCATTGTTGCTACTCAGGGGATGATATCTTTTGCTCCAAAAAGTATTTGAGGCATTTATTGTCAGTTTTAATTTGAAATCATCGACCGATCAAGTAGGGTCTCCACCTCATTGCTGCGTGCACAATGGCGAGCATCTCTTTATCATATGATGACATATTTTGATGGGAGGGAGACAATGCCTTGCTAGTGTATGCGAGTGGTCAACCATCTTTTATGAGAATGGCTCCAATTTCGACTCCAGATGCGTCAACCTCAATAATGAAGGGTCGGTTGAATTCTGGTAGTGCTAGCACTGGCGTCGTCATCATGGCTACCTTAAGTTTGTCGAAGGCAACGGAGGCTTTGTCCGACCATTAAAAGACATCTTTTTTCAATAAGGAAGTAAGTGGTGTACTGATCTTTCCATAGTTTTTCACGAACTTATGGTAGTAACCTATTAAGCCCAAAAAGCCATGTAACAATTTTATGTTCCTCGGGGTCGGCTAGTTCTTCATTACTTCTATTTTGGAGGGTTCCACCATCACACCTTCCTCTGATATGATATGCCCAAGATATTCCACCTGTTATTGAAGGAAGCAAAAATTCATAGTGGCCGTTGTGTGTTCAAAAGGCAATTTTCAATATGTCTTTTTCGCACACTCGTATTTGATAATACCCGGATCGAAGGTCCAGTTTTCTGAAGATTTGTACTCCCTTTCATCTAGCAATTCATCTACTACTAGAATAGGGTATTTATCCTTGATGGTTATACCACTGAGAGCTCAGTAATCAACGCATATTCACCATTTTCTGTCCTTCTTGCGTACAAGTAACACCGGTGAAGAGTAGAGGCTACAACTTGGCCGAATAACTCTTGTTTCGAGCATCTCTTTTACAATCCTTTCTATTTCAACCTTCTGGAGATGTAGATACTGATATGGTCGAGTATTTGTTGGAGGTTTGCTTGAAAGAATCATTATATAATGATCATGCTGACGGGTAAGAGGTAGGTTGTGCGGTTCGTCAAATATATCTAAAAATTTAGCAAGCAAAGGAAGTAGGTTTGGATCTTCAAATTCTATTGGCTCTCCCTTAATTTGCTACTTAAGTTATACGAAAAAGCTGCTACATGCTTTATGCAAAACCTTCTCCATTTGGTTACGTCGCCCACACGTTTCCCGTGCAATATCACATGTTTCTCCTTACTGTAAAATTTCATAATTAGTTGCATAAAATTTCAAGAAACATCACCTAATGTCATCAACCATTTAATTCAAAGCATGGCCTCATGATCATCAAGAGGGAGTCGGAAGAAATATACAATTATCTCTTAGTCCTGCAGCAATAATTTCACTCGCGGGCGCCAACGATCATACTTCAAAGTCCATCCGTCAGCGACCCTAACATCAAACCTGCTGTAATTCTCGATAGGTAAGGCCATCCGGACAGCAACCTTACTGTTTACGAAGTTATTAGTACTGCCCGTGTCGATGAGAACAGTGATCGGTTGTTGTTTGAGAAGGCCTCCAACTTTCATCGTTTGTGGGTTTGAGTAGCCGGCTAGTGCATGTACCGTAACTTCGATCGGTTGTGGCTTTTCTTGTGCATCTTCTTCGTATTCAAGGCTCTCTTTTAGATGTTCAATGACCTCTTCTTCTACTGGTTCGATCATAAGAAGTCTCCCTTTACTACAGCGATACTCACAGCTCCACAACTCGTCGCAATGACAACATAACCCCTTCACATATTGCTCCCGAAGCTCTTCTCTTGTCAACCTCTTTAGTGCAGGGACTCGGTCGATAGTAGGGGGGATTGAGGGCTTCAGTATTGCTGGTCGAGGAGTGACCCTAGTCCTCCGAGCTTCATGGTTCAATCGCTCCTCTTGATGTCATGCTAAAGAAATGGCTGCCATAAGCGTGTACGGTTGTCGCGCTTTAACTTCTCCGCGGATCTACGACTTCAAGCCCTCAATTAAGGTCCCCAATAGCTATTTTTGAAACCAATCATGAGTTTGATTAGATAACCTTTTAAACCTGGTTTGGTACTGTCATGCCCCCCGAATTTAATTCTCATTTAGGAGGTGTGAACCTAACTCAAGATTGATAATATTATAATTCAACAAAAAATCCAGGATCCAATCACACATTTGCGGTCACTAAGAAAAACATTCAAGTCATTCATCTCTATAATCCACAATTCACAAAACCTGTGCAGTTTATAATCATACATCATGTCACTAGAAGATTCTTAAAATCCAAAAGCAACTTAATTAAACCATAACTATATCATAAATCCATAAGCGCGACAATTAATGCAATCACAAAACCAACATGTACTACATGTTTATATCAGTACACAGTTTAGACTTAACATTTCTAAAATCCTGACATAAGAGGTACTTTTCAAATATTTACTAGATACATCAATCTAGATTTGTCATTAATATTTCATTACTCACAAAAAGAACTTATACAACATCAACCTATCAGGTACAAAATATTTGCCCCAAAATCTTCTAGTCTTCCACTGCCTCAACCCAATTTACACATTTTAGTGAGCGATAAGCTATCCTGAAAAATTTATATAGCAACGAGATGAGCATATAAAGCTCAGCAAGTGACTAACATATCCATAGCAAAGAGACAAGTTTCAAACAAATAAGGTATCAAAATACAAAGCAGAGATACAAGATGAACCAGTAGCATGTTTTGTTTGAATGCAAAATTACAATGTCATATCGTTCGAAGCACGTTTTGTTCATACAATCGAGAAAAGGTAATTGGAGCATATCATTGGCATAAGGAGCATATCGATGACATATGGTAATTTCAAGGCATAACAAAGACGTAAGGAGTATTTTGGATATCAATGGCATATGAAATAGTTCGGAACATATCAATGGTGAATGAAATGCTTCAGAACGTATCAATGGCATATGGAAATATTTTGGAAGCATAAGAAGCATTTCAGAATATATCAAAGAACAAATACGAAATAGAATCTCAGACGTCGTACTCTAGCATAGTGCATGTGAGGTTTAACTCAGTGGTGGCTCCACGCCGTAACGAGTTCTCAACTCTATCCACGGGTAGCCCTTTCCTACTCAAGCCCTCTCACCCTACCCAAGTGCTAGGTCGGCTCTGAATTTCATATCAAACAGATATAAGGTGAAGTGGGATTCCAAACATAATATGGTCCATCCATTTCTGAATGACCACCAAACATAATCTAGAGCATCGCGGGCTCTAAGCACATACCCTTTACCATTTTTGGCAAAGGTCCAAATAATCCCACAAACACCAGAGTACAAAAGGGTATTGTAAATAATGAATTGGGACATATCGGAAGCACATGTGGAACAACGAAATGTACATATGCCTTTCGAGTCAATACGATACAAACATAATCTTTCATAAATGTATTCAGATTTGAAAGAAAACAAAAGCAAGAGCATACATGGATTTTCAAGAAATCATATATAGCTCAATTGAAATAAGAAAGTTAGATAAATTCAATGTCCAAAGAAATGAAACTGGAAGAGGCACATATCGAAATCAAATGTGGAACAATGGGATGCATGTGCCGAATCATTACGATGCAAACATGATTTTAGATGATAGCTGCAGATGTACAAATAAATAGAGGAAAAAAGTATACAGGAATTTAAGGTAATAATGTAAAACTTAACTGAAGTAAGAGTTTTTGCCGAAATCGATTTCCAAACAGAATAAACAAGGAAAGCCGAAATCTACCAAAGCTCGATTCTGGCAGAATTTTTTAGGAACATTGTATGAACTATTTGGATAACCAATTATGCTCCAATTTATACAAAATAGGTGTCATTAGAAAGATTTTTCAATCTAGTTTTAGGCAAATTATGTTTAACAAGAATTAGAATTTATAACAGGGAGTTACAGATAATTTCATAGCGAAAGGTCTAAAAATATTAGCTCTATTTTACTGAATCCATAGGGTCGATGAAAGCAGATGTTTCAGTTAGTAGTTGTACTCCAAAAATTTCAAATTAGGTATATACAGAAATCATTTTGAGTCTAACTTCGAATAAAACATACTTTGTATGAATCTGAGTTCACAACAGAAAGTTATAAGTAGTTAAGCAACAAGAGGTCAGAAATTTCAGTCCCTATTTTGCAGAATTTGTAGGGTTAATTTAAACAGAAGTCTTAGTAGGCATTTAAACTCCAAATCATTCAATCTTTGTATCAAAATAAAAATTTTTTTGTCTACTTTCAAATGGAATAGGTCTTGTCTAAATAAGAGTTTATTACAAAATGTTATGACCGAAACATTACATAGTGGTCAGATTACCGAAAAATTACAGATTCATAGCTTTATATCAAAACAAAAAGAGGTTTGGTTCTCAGTTGAAATATTTCAAATTTTGTAGAATAAAAATGGAAACAGAGATTAAGGTTACTGTGGGATGGGGTTAGAACACTTGCCTTAAAATTATTTGAATCCCAAATGTGATAAAATTGATGAAAAACCTCAAGCTCTTCTTCTTCTTCTTCTTCTTCTTCTTCTCTCAAACTCACGTTGGCTGCAACTCTTCAGGTTTGTTTTCTTTATCCTTTCCTCTAATTATTTAGGTTTTGGCTAATGCAAAAGTTGCAATGTGTCATGCATGCATGAAAGGGTCTAGGTGTCATCTTTAGAACAAAGATAAGTGGCATCAACCTTAGGTTAGCTAGTGACACATGTCCACTATATTTTTTTTTTTTTTTTTATAACTTAAATCTGAATCTTTCATAAATTATATCAAACTTCTAATATTTACTCTTAGGTCCCTAGCCATAAACTTTTAATATAATATAATTGAATATAAAATAATTATTAAATAATCTTTATTTTTTACAAACAAATCTTTTACTCAATTTTTAAAAATGGGGGATGTTACACTCTCCCCTCCTTTAAAGAAAAATTTAGTCCTCTAAATTTATCATACCTCATTCGACGAAAAGATGAGGATAAGCTTTCATCATTTCTTCCTTAAGCTCCCAAGTTGTTTCCTTTCCAGAATGAAATCTCCAGATCACTTTAACTAGAGGGATAACCCGATTCCTCAAGATCTTTTCTTTTTCTATCAACAATCTGAGTGGGCTCTTCCATATAAGACAAGTCTTTATCAATCACCATCGGCTCATACTTAATGATATGAGAGAGATCAGGTATATACTTTCTGATCATTGAAACATGAAACATATCATGGATATGGCACAATGATGGTGGCAAGGCAATCCTGTAAGCGACAAAACCAACCCTCTCAAGAATCTCAAAATGTCTAATAAATCTTGAGCTTAACTTTCCTTTCTTCCCAAATCTTGCAATGCCTTTAGAAGGGGAGTCCTTCAGGAATACAAAATCCCTGATTTGAACTCAATATTTCGTCTTCTGTTATCAGCATAACTCTTTTGACGACTCTGAGCAGTCTTTAACCTTTTTCTTATAAGTTGAATTTTCTCAGTAGTCTCTTGTACTTTTTTTGGTGCTAATAACTTTCTATCGCTAATTTCTTCCCAACATATAGGCATCCTGCACTTTCGCCCATATAAAGCTTCATAAGGAGCCATCTGAATACTTGAATGATAACTATTATTATAAGTGAACTCAATAAGAGAGATATCTTTATCCTATTCACCTTTCCAATCCATAACATAGGCTCGAAGCAAATCCTCAAGTGTTTAAATGGTTCTTTCTGATTGACCATCAGTTTGAGGGTGATAAGCAGTGCTAAACTTGACTTTGGTGCTAATAGATTCCTATAACCTTCTCCAAAATCTAGATAGAAATCGGGAGTCTCTATCAGAGATTATCTACTTTGGAATACCATGAAGTCTTACTATTTCATTTATATATATAAATCTGCAAGCCTATCACAAGAATAAGTCATATTTATCGGTAGGAAATGTGCAGATTTCGTTAACCTATCAATGATAACCCAAATAGCATCATGCTTTCTAGAAGTTCGGGGTAGTCTTGAAATAAAGTCCATGGTAATACATTCTCATTTCCATTCAGTAATATCTAAAGGTTACAATAAACCTCCAGGTCTTTAGTGTTCTGCTTTGATTTGCTAACAAGTCAAACACTTTGAAACATATATTGCAATCTCCTTCTTCATGCCTTCCCACCAATAATGACTTTGGAGATCTCTATACATCTTAGTGCTACCAAGATGCATGGTGTACTTTGAATTATGACCATCCCTCAGGATTTGATTTTTGATATCTGAGTCATTTGGAACACATATTCTATCCCCAAATCTTAATATGTCATCCTCTGAAACTTGAAAATTCAATTTTAATCCCTTTTCTACTTCATTCCTTAAGCAGATCAAGCGTCGATCTCGTAGTTGTCCTCCTTTAATTTGTTGAATGAGATCAGATTGCATTTGGATGGAGGCCATTAATATCATTGAGTCTTGCCCTTTTCTCATAACATTCGAATCATAATTCACTTCTAATAACTTCCATTGCTTCACAACCAAAGTCGCTAGAAAACTTGGAGATTTTCTACAAAGGGCATCTACTACAACATTAGCTTTACCCGGGTGATAACGAATGGTACAATCATAATCCTTTAGAAGTTTTATCCATCTTCTTAACTAACACCGGAGCACCCCATGATGAAACATTAGCACCAGAGCACCCTTATCTAATAGTCCTTGTAGTTGCTTTTTCAATTCCACTTACTCAAATGGTGTCATTCTACAAAGAGGCTTAGATATTGGAATTGTCCCAAGGACGAAATCAAAAGCAAATTCATCATCTCTGTCTAGAGATAATCTAGGCAAGTCATCTTAAGATACATCAAGCAAGGAGGTGAATCATGCCCAATACTCTCAAAATAAAAGATGGGATGATCTAGTATACAAAAAGTGATCATTTTGTATAACAATCTATACTAGTATGATTGGAAGATAGTCAATCCATACTTAATATAATATCAAAACTCCAAATATCTAGGAGAACTAAATCAGTAAGAAGTTCGTGTTCTCCAATAGAAATCAAACAAGATGACCAAATCGAATTTGTTATCAAACAATCCCTAATAGTCGTATTTACATATAGCATATAATCCAGTGGTTTAGGTTGAATGCCCATGTGATAAGCAAAATATTACGAATCAAATCATAGATGAGACACATGGTCAAACAAATATTTGCATTCTTTCAGAAACATGAATAGTACCTTCAACCACTAATTCAAAAGCTTTAGAATCATATTCCATGATAACATACACTCTGACATGGGTTGATGATTTATGCGGCAGTGATTCTTTCTTCTTGTCCAAAGGGCATTCTTTCATTTTATGATCCAAATTTTCATAAGCAAAATAGGCTCCAGTCACCTACAAATACAAACTTATTTCATAATTTAACTTGCATCATACACAGGATTGAATCTTTTGTGGTAACTTCCCTTTTCAAATCGATGATGTCTTGACCCTCTAATTATCACATTCAGATTCATTTCTAATATTTTTTTTTTTTTTGGAAAACTTGTCCTTTCTATTCCTGTCCTTGATCTCCAGAAATTCTTTTGATCATCAGAATAATTTCGTGCATCAAATATCTTCTCCAATCACATCATCTATTTTTCTGCTACCAATGTATTATGTTCACCACGCTCTTACTGCGCTACTCTGATTTAATATCCTCGATCAACCCTTTTATCATACTTCATTAATTAAAAGCAGATGAAGTAGGAGGACTAAATGTCCTCGTCATCCTAGATTCCAAAAATGCATCAAAAAAAATTTTCACCAATCACTATAGTTCACTAGACCTCAATATATTTTGCACGTCAACATATCAAATATTTCAGTGAACCTCAAACCATGCTCTAATACCACTCTGTCATGCCCCCCGAATTTAATTCTCATTTAGGAGGTGTGAACCTAACTCAAGATTGATAATATTATAATTTAACAAAAAATCCAGGATACAATCATACATTTGAGGTCACTAAGAAAAACATTCAAGTCATTCATCTCTACAATCCACAATTCACAAAACCTGTGTAGTTTATAATCATACATCATGTCACTAGAAGATTCTTAAAATCCAAAAGCAACTTAATTAAACCATAACTATGTCACAAATCCATAAGTGCGGCAATTAATGCAATCACAAAACCAACATGTACTACATGTTTATATCAGTACATAGTTTAGACTTAACATTTCCAAAATCCTGAAATAAGAGGTACTTTTAAAATATTTACAAGATACATCAATCTAGATGTATCATTAATATTTCATTACTCCCAAAAAGAACTTATACAACATCAACCTATCAAGTACAAAATATTTGCCCCAAAATCTTCTAGTCTTCCATTGCCTCAACCCAATTTACACATTTTAGTGAGCGATAAGCTATCCTGAAAAATTTATATAGCAACGGGGTGAGCATATAAAGCTCAGCAAGTGACTAACATATCCATAGCAAAGAGACAGGTTTCAAACAAATAAGGTATCAAAATACAAAGCAGAGATACAAGATGAAACAGTAGCATGTTTTGTTTGAATGCAGAATTACAATGTCATATCGTTCGAAGCACGTTTTGTTCATACAATCGAGAAAAGGTAATTGGAGCATATCATTGGCATAAGGAGCATATCGATGACATATGGTAATTTCAAGGCATAACAAAGACGTAAGGAGCATTTTGGATATCAATGGCATATGAAATAGTTCGGAACATATCAATGTGAATGAAATGCTTCAAAACGTATCAATGGCATATGGAAATATTTTGAAAGCATAAGAAGCATTTCAAAACATATCAAAGAACAAATACAAAATAGAATCTCAAACGGGTAGCCCTTTCCTACTCGAGCCCTCTCACCCTACCCAAGTGCTAGGTCGGCTCTGAATTTCATATCAAACAGATAGAAGGTGAAGTGGGATTCCAAACATAATATGGTCCATCCATTTCTGAATGACCACCAAACATAATCTAGAGCATCGCGAGCTCTAAGCACATACCCTTTACCATTTTTGGCAAAGGTCCAAATAATCTCACAAACACCTGAGTACAAAAGGGTATTGTGAATAATGAATTGGGACATATCGGAAGCACATGTGGAACAACGAAATGTACATATTCCTTTCGAGTCAATACGATACAAACATAATCTTTCATAAATGTATTCAGATTTGAAAGAAAACAAAAGCAAGAGCATACAAGGATTTTCAAGAAATCATAAATAGCTCAATTCAAATAAGAAAGATAAATTCAATGTCCAAAGAAATGAAACTGGAAGAGGCACATATCGAAAGCAAATGTGGAACAATGGGATGCATGTGCCGAATCATTACGATGCAAACATGATTTTAGATGATAGCTGCAGATGTACAAATAAATAGAGGACAAAAGTATACAGGAATTTAAGGTAATAATGTAAAGCTTAACTGAAGTAAGAGTTTTTGCCGAAATCGATTTCCAAAGAGAATAAACAAGGAAAGCCGAAAACGACTAAAGCTCGATTCTAGCAGAATTTGATAGGAACATTGTATGAACTATTTGGATAACCAATTATGCTCCAACTTATACAAAATAGTGTAATTAGAAAGCTTTATCAATCTAGTTTTAGGCAAATCATGTTTAACAAGAATTGGAATTTATAACAGGGAGTTACAGATAATTTCGTAGCGAAAGGTCTGAAAATATTAGCTCTGTTTTACTGAATCCGTAGGGTCAATGAAAGTAGATGTTTCAGTTAGCAATTATACTCCAAAAATTTCAAATCAGGTATATACAGAAATCATTTTGAGCCTAGCTTCGAATAAAACATACTTTGTATGAATCTGAGTTCACAACAGAATGTTATAAGTAGTTAAGCAACAAGAGGTCAGAAATTTCAGTCCTTGTTTTGCAGAATCTGTAGGGTTAATTTAAATAGAAGACTTAGTAGGCATTTAAACTCCAAATCATTCGATCTTAGTATCAAAATAAATATTTTTTTGTCTACTTTCAAATGGTATAGGTCTTGTCTAAATTAGAGTTTATTACAAAATGTTATGACCGAAACATTGCATAGAGGTCAGATTACTGAAAAATTACAGATTCATAGCTTTATATCAAAATGAATGGAGGTTTGGTTCTCAGTTGAAATCTTTCAAATTTTACAGAATAAAAATGGAAACAGAGATTAAGGTTACTGTGGGATGGGGTTAGAACACTTGTCTTAAAATTATTTGAATCCCAAATGTGATAAAATTGATGAAAAACCTCAAGCTCTTCTTCTTCTTCTTCTTCTTCTTCTTCTCTCAGACTCACGTTGGCTGCAACTCTTCAGGTTTGTTTTCTTTAACCTTTCATCTAATTATTTAGGTTTTGGCTAATGCAAAAGTTGCAAGGTTTCATGCATGCATGAAAGGGGCTAGGTGTCATCTTTAGAGCAAAGATAAGTGGCATCAACCTTAGGTTAGCTAGTAACACATGTCCACTATATTTTTTTTTTTTTATAACTTAAATCTGAATCTTTCATAAATTATATCAAACTTCTAATATTTACTCTTTGGTCCCTAGCCATAAACTTTTAATATAATATCATTGAATATAAAATAATTATTAAATAATCCTTATTTTTTACAAGCAAATCTTTTACTAAATTTTTAAAAATGGGGGATGTTACAGGTACTCCTGAATGGTGGAGGTTTATCGGATCTTTGCTAGTTGTCCGTCAATGTTCTCGTAATCGGTTGGTCCGAAGCGGATCAGTAGTCCTTCTTTGAATTATCACCATGAAAGGATTCCATGAGTGTGTTCAAACTAGTTAAACCATTGTATGGCATTCCCTTCATGATGTATAGCCGTAATTTTTACCATAGATGTGTCCGCGGTTTTGTAGTACCGAAAATATCGCTTCGCACGCGAGATCCAACCAATTGGGTCTCCTTCTTCCCATCTAGGAAAGTACACTCTCATGTGTAGATAGTTGAGGTCGATCATAGAGCCTCCTCTCCCTTGGAAGTCATCTCTTCAGGCTTGGTGCGATTGGGCAAAGCTCTCTCCTTGATGTGATTTCTTCGGGCTTAGTGGTCGGCCCAATCTGAGTTCGATAAAGATCTTCCGAATCTTATCCTCCATCCGCACCTCAAAGGCTTCAAATTTAGCATTGAATACCTCCTCAGATGCCATAGTATATGCCTCCAAATATGTGATGTTAAGATCTCTCTTTTGTTGTCGGGTTAAAGGCATGTATACGTTGAGAGAAGTGATTGTCGATAGGGTTGGTGAATCGGTGGATGTAGGCTATGGTTTAGGCTTGTTTTGTGGCTGTTTTGGGTGCAGTTTATGGTTATGATTTGGTGGAGTTTTTAGGGCTGTGGATGAATGTTTTAGATCTGTGGTAGATGGCAGCAAAGGTTTGATAGAAATCAGTGGAAGTTTGCTGCAGAATTATCATCGAAGAAATAGTTGTTTCTCGACGAAATTTTCACCAAAAACTTGAGAGATTTAAGGAGAGAATTGATAGCAATATCTCAGTTTATATGACAGCAAGGATGTCAAATTTAATCAAGAAAATTTTGACAGTAACAGCAAGAAAATTGGTGCAAGTTGCGATAGCAGAATTCTCGTCAAAAAATTTCAGTGGTTTACGATGAAAATTTACAGCAACACAAAATCATTTTTCGAGATGAATTCCTCAATAGATCAACCTTAGATAGAAGCCAAGATGATCTATAAAGTGTATAAGATATTTCATTAATAAAATATTACAAATAGATGGGTTAAGGCAACAATATGCGGTTGAAATTTTCTACAACACAGATTTTCAAGTGTAGCAGATTGGACGTAAAAGATCAGTGATTTATATTGAGAATTTTTCGAAAAAACTAAAGGAAAATCCATTGTTTGAAGTTTCAAAGCTACATAAAAATTTCATAGAGATTTGGATAGAAAAAATATAGTATCAAGATCAAACAAACAGTGTTATGCGGCTGAAATTTTACAGTGCAGATTTTCAAGTATAGCAGATTGATTAGACGTAAAAGATCAATGGTTTATATTAAGAATTTTTTGACAAAACTAAAGGAAATCTGCTGTTAAGAAGTGTCAAAGGGGTCATAGAAAGTTTGTAGAAATTTAGATAGAAAAAATGCAATAGCAAGATCAAACAGACTGTGCTATGCGGTTGGAAATCTGCAATGTATCTTTCGTCGTAGAGATGAAAACTTTATGATGAAAAGTTTATGCAGCAATTTTGGAACAATCTTTTTTTTGGATTTTCAAATAAGTATAACTAAATTGCAGCAGTAGTAAGATAGGAAACCAGAACCTAATGCAATTCACGGGGAGATCAAAGGATGATCTGCGGTGGTGGAGATGACGACGGAATTTGGCGATGATCTTTTAAGCAATTATGGGAATTGCTTTTGGCGGTTGTGGAGAGCTGATGGATGGCTGTGGAAGAGCAATGAGATGCCAAAAATGCTGCTCTGATACAAGGTGTTAGAACCTTTGTAGATTCTAAACTTGGGGTTGATCTCTTTAGGGGATCGACCTCCTTGGAACTCTATAGGGGTTCCTCCCTCCAAGTTGCTGCTCAAAGACTGCAGAAAAGATTCATCTATTGCTTATGAAAAGAGGAGAATTACATGGCTATTTATAGAGCTTCTAAACCCTAACTCCTAATAGGACTCCTACTTAAGACTCCTACTTCTAACCAACTCCTAATATGACTCATACTCAAGACTCCTCCTCTACAACTCCTAATTCTTCTCTAAGAAACAACCTCCTAACCCTAGCTAGCCTCTTCACCTCTTTAATAGGGGTTAGCTTAGGTAGGTTTTACATGAATGTCTCTCTCAATTAGGACTCTTCTAGCTAGAGTCCTAACACAACACTTGCTTCTTGAAATATAAATTTTGCTAGATGTGCAAGTTAACTTTTTGCTTCTTGAGATAGGTGAGATAGCACTCCTTTGTGAAGTTAATTTCTTCTCATTTGAGAAGTGCAATTTTTACTTTTTTTCTTGAATTGTGCGAGCTAGCAAATTAGCTCCCCCTTTGTCTTTGTCAAAAAGAAGGGAAGACCCTTTACATTAATTTCTAAATTATGACAAAGGTAAATAGCATAGATGAAAATTCAAGTCTTGAATGTAAAAACAATTATTTTATCATGAATTTTTCATCATTGCGTGCATCATTATCATACATTAAAGTATTGCATGCATAATTCAAATCATCATATATATTTTCGAAACATATAAACTCATCATTATATGCATGATTCCAAATTATCATTCATATTATTTCAATCATTGTTTCAATCATCACTATAACTCATCATGCACAAAATGTAAAATCATCTAATATGAAACAAACATTTATTTTCAAAATATTTATCACTATTTTCATGTATGATAATAAAGTATTCATGATACCGAATATTAATTCAACATTTTTAAGTATTTATCACTTCATAATTGTTGGTACCAAATATTTATCATTTAAAGCATTCATGATACACATCATATGCAATACATCACATGCATCATCATAATAAACAACATATGCATCATTCCAAATCATAAATATTTCGAATCATCATGGTATTAATCTGTCAAATTGCATCCTGCCATGCATGATCATAACTTTTCCCATTTTATCATTGTAAACAAGAAAGAATAAGGGAAGAACAAAATAGTGTAAAATATTTCAATTATTTCAAGACATACAAGCCATAAATCCAATGGCATCATGTCATGAAATATAAGACCTCTTGAATTACAAAAGACATGATTCATTTTATCAAATCTCTTCTTTTTATAAATAACAAAAATTGTAGGTGTACAAAGAAGAGATCGGGATTAAAAAAAATCTCAAGTAGTAAATCCAAGAAATCAATATCATGATTTGAATACAAACTCATTCAAATTCAAATCGTCAAATTTTTCAAAATCTCAACATTACTTTCAAGAGATTCAAAATGGTATACATAGATTTATCATAATAATAATCAAGATCAATAAGATAGAGAAAACTAATTTTCAAAAAAAAATATTTTCCTCTTTTTGGTTGTTTCAATTCATATGATTTTATTTCATTTACACCAAATAAAAACCTGTATCATGTTTAAAACCGAAAGTGTAAGATTTATTATTATAAAGATCAATAAGGCACTTTCATTATGGTAAAAATCAATAATACATAAATCGCAAGATTCATCATGCATAATTTCGGATTATAAAACCATTAAACATGATTTCAAATCAATATGCTCAAGTTTTTTGTATGAAAACATACATCATACTTAAAATCGAAAATGTAATATTTTATCATGATTAAAAATCGATAATCCATAATTTTGAAATTTATTAAGCATGATCATTATGCATGACATTAAAACATGGTTTCAAAATGTTTAATATTTTTATTACATAATTTCATCATTATGCATCATTATATTTTCAAATTCGAATATGCACAATTTCAAAACCATATATTTTATTTTTCATGCATGATACAAATAAATCAATCATCATTATGAGCATATCATACATGATATTCAAGCATTCATGATACATCATTTTGGCAACATGATCATAGCTTTTCAATTGATAGTATCTAAATATCAAAGTTCATTACATCCTATCATGCATGATCATTAACTTCTCATTTGTATTTCATGCATAATTTTATTTCATCACATTAGGAACAACAAGAAGAATGAATTGGGTGATGAGATAAATATTTTATGAATACACGGAATTGTATAAAAATCATATCATGAGCGTTACATGCATTCATATCATCACATGAAGAATATCAAAAAGAATTTTGATGATGAGATGCATAAATAGTGAACATAAATTTTGAATATCAAGACATATTATAATTCTTTTTTAATAACTCAAATAGTGAAAAGAAAGAATCATAATAGACAATCTTGATTTATAAAATAAAATTTCAAGTTACAATTTTCAGAAATCAAGATAAAAATTGTGGTTAGATGAAACTCATTCAAATCATCAAAATCATCAAAATCACTTTTAAGATGATCAAATAGATTCATTAAAGTCAATAAGATAGAGAAAAATAATTTTTAAGAAAAATACTTTTCTTTTTTTAGTTGTTTCAATTTATGTGATTGATTTTATATTAGCATGCTCAAATATTTATTCTTATGTTAAAACCATGCATCAACATTTAGGATCGAAAAATAAATTTTGTCATAAAAACCATCAAGATCAATAAACCATAAAAATCATCATGTATAACTTTAAAATCTCATGCATAAAATCATCAAATCATGGTATCAAAATTTTAATATTTTCATTACAACTTGATGCATTATTAAGTATACAATCGTCAAGCATGACACTTACACTATTTCATATAAGCATGCCTATTTCATTTATGTCAAATCAAAACATGCATCATCATTTTTTTAACCAAAAAAGCCACTTTTATTTTCATGAAAATTGGTAATCCATAAATCATAAAAATCAATATGCATCATTTTGAAAGAAAACTCATTAAGCATGATCATTATGCATTACTTCAAATCAAACATGATTTCATTTATTTTCAAAATATTCATCATGATAGGACATACAAGGCAAAGAAATCATTAAACATAAAGGATATTCATCAATCATGGTTTCATTGAGCATAAGGTATTTTCAACCAAAATCATTTTGTTATTTGTTGTAGTCATGCATTTTTTTCTTTTTAGTTAAATCTGTTTGGATCAGAGCGGCACTAAGAGGGGGTGGTGAATTAGTGCAGCGGTAAAGTACGATAAACTTTTGACGATTTAAACACTTTCGGAAACTTCGTACGATAAAAGCAACATTTCGTTTGAAACCATTTCGATTGCGTTTTAACTTGAAGGGATATGTAAGAAGGAGACAAAGAAGTAGAGCATCAAAGTGAAGATGGTTTGCAGTAATATAAATGACAATAAGATAAACGCAAACGGATTTATAGTGGTTCTGTCATGCGACCTACATCTACTTACGAAGCCTTCTTCGAAGAGGCTCCCAACTTCCACTAGCAAATCACTTTGAAGGGGAAGGACAAATACCCCTCTTACAACCTTTTACATGTGGTTCACTCTCTTACAAATTTTCAAAGAGAAAGAAGGAGGTGAACACTCAAGCAATTGAAAACAAAAACTTGCTAAAGACTTTGCTAAGACTTTTATCTCAATCTCTTGCTTCTCAAAGGTTATTTTCTCTATTGAGAATTGAGGGGTGTTTATAGGCCCAAAGAGGATTCAAATTTGGGCTCCAAATTTTGAATTCTCTTGGGTTCCCGAGGCTAGCGGTGCCACCGCTCAGTCCAACGGTGCCACCGCTTAGTTCTCAGGTTCTAGGTGGTGCCACCGCCTACACTATTTCAGCGCACTGGTTGGGCTCCAAACTTGGCCCAAACTAGTCCGAACTCGGGCCCAATTGGCCCCTACTTGGGTTATAGGATTAACACCTAATCCTAACCCTAATTAACGTGCTAAATATGAATTTAAAGACATTTCCTAAGCTATTACAAAGTCCACAAGTCAAGACTTCTTCCGGCGAGCTTCTGGTGAACTTCCGGTGGTCTTCCGATAAACTCTCGGAAACCATTCTACGGACTCCCGGCAAGCTCTTAGACTTCACGATTTGATCTTGGCGAGTTCCAATGAGCTTCTTCGGCAAGCTCCGATCTTTCTCGATGAGCTCCGCGAACTTCCAACGAACCTTCAGGCGAGCTTCCGAAAAACCCTTCGGCAAGCTCCTTACACATTCTCGGCTAGTTTCGACAGCATTCCCGATGAACCTTTGGACTTCCGTCGAACTCTCGAACTCGCAACAAATCCTTCGCGCTTGACTCTGACACTTTGTTTTGCTTTATGTCTTCATCGTTATCGTAGTTAATCCTGCACACACAAGCCAAAACTCTACTCCGATCTAGACAATTATTACAATGCGAATTGACATTCTGTTGCTCGGCACGTCATTGGTTGGCGTTGCGTCCGATTCTTCAGCGCATCATCCTCTCTTGCGGCTTGTTGCCCAATCGGTGGTTGACCTCCGCAACCCTAATATCCTTGGCGCAATTCCGCTCTTGGCCTGATGCCCGACATCCGAAGCCTTCTGCCATCCAATATCCAAACGTGATCTCCTCCGGTGCAACGTCAATTCCTCCTGCGTTAACTATCTAATCCTGATCGAGTAGACCTGCATTACTCAAAATGCAGTTAAACATCTAAATACAATCAATTAATTTCATCATCAAAATCCGAGATTCAACAATCTCCCTCTTTTTGATGATGACAACTAATTGATGACTAACGGAGTTAACCTTAACTCCCCGGAGTTTAACCAAACTCTCCCTATCAATATGCCATTGATAGAACACTTGGATTATCCCAAATCCAAGAAACATTCATCACATGTTATGAAAAACATTTAAACCATCATGCAAATATATATAAAATATTCAATTCAATGCATGAAGTCATCAATATACTTCTCCCCCTATGTCATCAACAAAAAGGAGAAGTAGCTCTAGCTATTTTAAAATATTCAAGTTTTTATAACATGAAGCTAGATTTTCATCACAACATATAAGCACAAAAGCATACCAAGATTCTTAAGTTCAATCATGGCAATTGAACACTTGATTTTTTGTGCAAGATTGCACTTTGCTTTTCTTTGTAAGTAACAATATTTATGATGTTTGATATAGTAAATTTCTTCATTACAATTATCGAGCTAGCAAATTCTTCATTCAAGTGTGCAAGCTAGCAATAACTTTCTCCCCCTTTGTCAATGTCAAAAAGAAGGAGAGGAACCAATGATTTAGACTTTTACATCAACTTTGCATCAATCAATATTTCAATCATCACATGATGCATATAAGACAATAAAGCAAAGAAATCATTTCATGAAGGATATCAATATGAAAATTCACCAAGGATCACATGATACAATCGCAAATCATGATATCATTATGCAATACATCATGAGATTGATAATTATCATATTAATGAAAGATATCAATTGTTATACATGATATGATAATAGTCTCAAAAATTTTAATTTGCGATACATGTGATACATTGCGATACACTAAAAAATTTAATGTGATGCTTTTAAGGATATCAACCTATTTTTGATACAAAGCATGGCAAGAGCAATTTTGTTGCAAGTTTTCGAAGTTTTGCACTTTTTGCTTCTTTCGATAGGCAAGATATTTTTTCTCTTTTTGAGAAATGCAAGCTTGCAAGTTTTAATTCCTTAGCATGCTAGAAAGTTTACTTTCATTTTCAATGCACAAACTAGCAAAACCTTCTCCCCCTTTATCAAAGTCAAAAAGAAAGGGAGGACTCAATGGCTAAAAATTTCAACCATTCAACAAGCTAAATATGCAAAGAATTTATGAAATATATCAACTATCTAGATACCATCTCTTGCTCCTAGCTTGTGATGGTGTATGTTTCTACAATAAGGGATTATTTTTAAGTACCCATTTTCTTTTGGGTGCCTTAAAAACTAATTTAACTTGTTCATCATATTGTATAGAATTGAACATGGTTCCTTTAGGAATCCAAATTAGTTTGTTTGGACTAATTTTCTTGAATGGACATTTATAAGTTTTATGTCCATATTTGCAACAAAAGCTGCAATTGCTTTGGTGCCAAACATGTAAGACGGGGCCTTTAATGAAGGTGGTTGGATTTTGGTGTTGACTTCTCACAAATCCGATTCTACTTCTTTTAGGAACATGACCCGTGTTTGTAAAGATCATGTTCAAAGATTTGCTACCAACCTCAAATTTCTTCAATGTGTCCTTAAGTAGCAAGTTCTCCTTTCGGAGAGATTCTAGATCATGACATTTTATACATGGAGCTAAACTATCATGATATTCAGTTTTTAATTTATCGATATCACAAGTGAGACTATCATGCTCCTTTTTTAGGAATTTATATTTTCTACTAATTGTCTTACATTCATCAAATAACTCATGGAAAGCATTTAATAATTCATGATAAGGTAAATCTGCATCAATTAAATCCGTTACCTCTTCTCCGATGGCCATTAGGGCGTAATGAGCAACTTGCTCGGTGTTGGACTCCTCTTCTTCGGACACGCTTGAATCATCCCACGTTACCTTGAGCGCCTTCTTCTTTGATGTTCTCTTTTTGGCTTGAGGACAATTATTCTTGTAGTGTTCCAATTTTTTGCACTCATAGCAAATTACTTGGTCCTTCTAGTGTTCGAATTTATTTTTTATATTATTTTTAAATTTATTCTTTCTTAAATATTTTTTAAATTTTTGAGTCAAAAGTGCAATGTCACTATCACTGTCCTCATCACTTGATGTTCCTTCCAAGTGGTCTTCTTGTGATGTGAGTGTCATATCCTTCTTGTTCTTTGGAAGGGGGTTCTCGAGCTCGTCATGAGCTTGACATTGCTAGTCATAGGTGCCCAGCAAGCCAATCACGTGAGTGATGGCACGTGTGACTTGATACAGAATCATTTTGCTTATTATATTTTGGCATATATCACTTTATAACTATTGCATAAATGCATATATATTGTGATGTCCTTGGATTTGTGCAATGGGAATCGGATCGTGATGAGATCACGATAATGAGATCGATTCACCTTTAAACACATATCCTAAATAATCCCGGTCATAGGTTACTCGAGAAGGACATCGTGATAACCGGATAGACTGGTGTGCTGTATACCCGTCCATATGATGGATGCAGCTGGTCTCATAGCTGCTCGTGTAGGGACACTAGGGATACAGTACAGGTGCTCATTGGAGAATGAGTTCACTGATTGATCCGCTTACGGAATGCTGGATGGTTGATGATGCCTTATTGTCAGACAACGATTCCGTAGTCCTAGTGGTGTATCTGGTTCTTAGACTTGAGACACCAAGGATGTCCTATATGAGTGCTCCACTCTTTGATACCAGACTTATAGGTTTGGCTGTTCCCAGATCTAGTACAGCTGGTCATTGGGAGTGGTAGTCGACCTTACGAGGGCTATTGAGTGTCGATAGAGGATCATCCACTCTCGGTATCATGAGAGGAATATCCCATGTGTTCTTGCTCAGACAAATCCCTGGCCAGGGTCATTCGGGTTGAGAGAGAAAGAGTTCTCCGGGAGAATCCGATTAGAGCGAGACTCGAGTAGAAACCGTATGGGTCTGACAGCACCATGCTCGATATACGGTCTCTGGGATATTAGATGGATGAGGGACTATAGGTACATGGTAATTGAGGACAGACAGGTCCAATGGATTGGATTCCCCTGTATCGTCTGGGGACTACGGCGTAGTGGCCTAGTACTTCCGTAGTCGATGAGTCGAGTGAATTATTACAGAGATAATAATTCACTGAGTTAGAAGGAGTTCTGACAGGTATGACTCACGGCCAGCTCGATATTGGGCCTAGAGGGTCACACACATATGGTAGGCATTGCGATGAGTAGAGGTTCGGATATGAGATATCCGACGGAGCCCTTGTCTTATTGGATGCAGATCCAATACCCACTAGGGAAAGGACCCATTAGGGTTTTGACACGGGATCTCTATAAATAGGAGGGATTCACAGCCTCATAGGCTAGAGTCTTTGCTTTCCCTTCCTATTCTCCTCTCCCTCTCCACCTCAGAGTAGGCCTGGAGTTTTGAGGAGCGTCGTCGCAACCCTGCTGTGTGGATCACCGCTAGAGAGGAGGACGCTTGACCTCCTTCACCCTCTCCTAAGGATCTACAAGGAAACAGGGATATACGATCTCCCTAGGTAACACAATCTCTATACGCAGTTTTGTGTTTTTGCGGATTTTGCGCACCAATCTTCGCACGACGATGAACATCTTTTTGGGAATCGGGGATTTTTGTTTTCTTGTTCTTCCGCTGCGCATATGATGTCGCCCCCTATGATTTCCCAACAGTGGTATCAGAGCCAGGTTGTTCGTGCGAATGATTGGTTTTTTGAACTGCGTGTGTTGTGTTTAGGAAGAATATTGACGTCAAAATCGTTGACGCAAAAGCAAGGAAGGGCAGCAACAGTTGCTGCCCTCGATCTGCATGCCTGCAGCCAGCCGCAGCCGCAGCCAGGCAGCACCGCGCCGGCGCATGCGCAAGCGCTGTGCCTGCAGCAGCCGGCCGGCGGTCTGCTTGCAGCAGGCTTGCAGCCGGCGGGGCTGGCAGCCCGCTCGGTAGAAGCGCCTGCGGCCACTGAGCCCGCGGGCAAAGGCACCGCGGGGCAGCAGCGCGGGCTGAGGCACCGCAGGGCAGCGGCGCCTGTGGCCGCTGCTCCCACGGGCAAAAACCCCGTAGGGGCGATCGCCAGCGAGACAGCACCACCTGCGGGCGCTGACTCGCGGGCAGAACCGCCCGCGGAGGCGGCGGCGCCCGCGGGGGCGCCCACCTGCAGCGGCAGCGACCCCAGCGGGCGTGCCACCTGCAGGCGAGGGCAGTGCCCTCGCCCTCGCCGCACAGGCCGCCGCCAGCAGGGTGGCGGCGGCGGCGGCGCAGCAGCAAGGGGGAGAAGGGAATTAGGGTTTTCTGGGCAAAAAGATAGTTTTGCCCCCTCGGAATTTGAGAAATTCCAGTTTCTGTCTTTTGTCCAAATTACGAAAATACCCTTAGGAATTGAGAAATTCCCTATATATCCCTGATTTCAGAAAATATTAATTAATTAAAAGGTTTAGTTGATTATTATTTTTATTATTATCTAGTAGTCCTACATGATGATGATTATTTATACATGTGATGTATGATGAGTGGACGGATGATCATGGACCGTGTGATGTGTGTACTTGTGATTATTATTATTGAGGTCTGCGAACCTCCATTATATTTCTCGTTTATTGTCGGGCCTGCGTGCCTATGATTAAGTTGTAATCACATGAGGAGGCGCAACGGGAGCGTGGATGCCATAGCGGGACCCACGAGACGGACGATCGTGATACATGGAGATGCATCAAGATGTCGACGGAACCGACGAGGATGAGATGGACGATCACAAGGCATGGAGATGCACCGTTGCACACATAGATCTTGATGTGAGTGATTAGGCCTACTGGCTCGGGCCTAATCATATTAGGTTGTGGTCCATGATCATCTGGTGTGATTGCTTATACACATACTAGATATATATATATATTTGCATGCGATGTAGATATATATTAAATATGCATATGTGTGACATGTCATATTAGGAGACCAAATCATAGAAACATCTCTCGATAATATTAAGTCGGTAAACGTGAGGCAATTAGATTGACCCACGTGGCCTTCCATCGTTATGAGTAGGAACCGAATCCCGGTGTAGGTTGAGTTGGTCGAGTCCCTCGAGACTCACCTATATCGCGATTCGCTATCTTGCTTACGACATAGAGATGTCACCGGTGACCTGAGGGCATGATATGCTTGGTCGAGTCCCTCGAGGGTATATCATCAAATCAGACTCATCTTGTAACGAAGGTGTTGACTTAACCGAGCATCATGGTTGGTCGAGTCCCTCGAGGCCATGGTGATTCGGAGGCCAAACAGGACGGGAATCACAAGGAGTTGTGATCGGCAAGAGTTGTCTACCTTTTAGGCTTAGTGTGATTGGTCGAGTCCCTCGAGGTTACACTAAGACGCTGATTGGATCCTGATCCCCACTAGAAGTCTGCCGGAGACTTCCGTTTCACGTGCTGAGGGTGTCGCGTGACTCGTTAGTAAAATAGTGGGAGCATATTAAGATAGAAGTCCATATCTTGATAGTTTATTTCTTGCAAAATCTGCATGTTATTCATTTTTGCTACATCTTTATTTTCAGAAAATGTCGCTTTCAAATCCCTTACGTGGCATACTTGATGTCAACCGCCTCACTAGTCCAAATTATACGGATTGGCTCCGTAACTTGAGAATTGTTCTCACAGCGGAGAAAATCGTGTACGTCCTTGATACAGTGATGCCTACGCCCGAAGAAGGGGCAAGCGAGGATGAGATCGCTCGCTACGTGAAGTACATTGATGACTCCACTCTTGCTCAGTGCTATATGTTGGGCTCTATGACTCCAGAGTTACAGAGACAACATGAAAAGATGGATGCCAGATCCATTCTCCTACATGTCCGTAAATTGTTTGAGGAACAGGGAAGGACTCAACGATATGAGATATCCAAGAGCCTTTTCCGCGCTAGGATGACTGAGGGGACACCGGTTCAGAACCATGTCCTAAAGATGATTGAGTGGATAGAGAAACTCACAGGTCTAGGAATGGTCCTAGAGGATAACTTGTGTGTGGACATTGTGCTTCAGTCCCTACCAGATTCCTTTTCACAGTTCATAATGAACTTTAATATGAACAAGCTTGAGGTGACTCTCCCAGAGCTCCTCAATATGTTGAGGGAGGCAGAGAGTACTATTAAGAAAGAGAAGCCAGTTCTCTACACTGGTGAGACCAGAAAGAAAAGGAAAGCAGAAAGGTCCCTTAAGAAGGGAAAGGGCAAGGGCAAACAAGGTAAAGCAAAGGTTGCTAAGAAAGACCCAACAAAGGACAAAGGCCAGTGCTTCCACTGTGGTAAAGATGGGCATTGGAAGAGAAACTGCAAAGAGTACCTTGCAGAAAGGGCGAAACAAAAGCTTGATGAAGCTTCAGGTACATTCATGATCAGTCTCCATTTGTCAGACTCTTATGATAACACATGGGTATTAGATACCGGTAGTGCTTATCATATATGTAATTCGTTGCAGGTTCTGGCAAGGCCTAGGAGACTAGAGAGAGGCGAGATGGACCTCAAGATGGGTAATGGAGCAAAAGTTACTGTATTAGCTGTTGGCGAGGTCGCCCTACATCTGCCTAGTGGAGCTTTTATTGCATTAGATGCATGTTATTTTGTTCCTTCTATTATCAAAAACATTATCTCCATTTCATGTTTAACAGTTAGTGGATATAAATTTGTTTTTGAGAACAATGGTTGTTCGATATTATTAGATGATAAGATCATCACGAAAGGAACATTGCATAATGGTTTATTTATGTTAGACACCACTCCACATATCATGAATATAAATGTGTCCAAAAGGAAACGAGATGAGTTGAACAGTGCATACCTGTGGCATTGTAGGCTAGGTCACATCCATGAAAGAAGGATTCAAAAGTTGCTAAATGATGGATATCTAGATCCATTCGACTATGTGTCATATGCAACTTGTGAGCCTTGCATTCGTGGAAAACTGACCAACTCTCCATTTAGTGGAACTGGAGAGAGAGCCACTGAGTTGTTGGAACTCATACATAGTGATGTATGTGGACCCATGTCAACTCATGCCATTGGAGGTTACTCCTACTTCATTACATTTACTGATGATTTCTCAAGGTATGGATATGTGTACTTAATGAAGTACAAGTCCGAGGCCTTTGAGAAATTCAGAGAGTATAAGAATGAGGTGGAGAACCAGACTGGAAAGAGTATCAAAACTCTTCGATCAGATCGAGGAGGTGAGTACTTAAGTACAGAGTTTACTCACTTCCTCAAGGACCATGGGATATTATCCCAATGGACACCTCCTTATACACCTCAGCTCAATGGTGTCTCTGAAAGGAGAAATCGTACATTATTAGATATGGTACGGTCCATGATGAGTTTCGCTGACCTACCCATCTCATTCTGGGGATATGCCCTAGAAACCGCAGCTTACCTTCTGAACAGAGTTCTAACTAAGTCGGTAGTGTCTACACCATATGAGATATGGAAAGGGAAGAAGCCTGATCTTAAGGTTGTTAAGATTTGAGGCTGCCCTACCCACATTAAAAGACACAACCCCGATAAGTTAGAATCAAGGACAGAGCGATGTAAATTTGTGGGATACCCCAAGGAAACTTATGGGTATTACTTCTATCATCTCGAGGACCAAAAGGTCTTTGTAGCTAAGAGAGCAGTGTTCCTTGAGAAGGAACACATTCTTGACGGAGACAGTGGGAGAATGATAGAATTGAGCGAGGTTGGAGAACCAAGCTCAAGCACCACTCTACAGCCCGAGTCTGTTCAGGTATCTAATACACAAGTTTCAACTTTACGCAGGTCTGATAGAGTATCCCATCCTCCTGAGAGATATGTGGGACATATTAGAGCAGAGGATGTAGAGGATATTGATCCTCAGACCTACGAGGAGGCTATTATGAGTATAGACTCCGGGAAGTGGAAAGAAGCCATGAATTCTGAGATGGATTCTATGTACTCCAATAAGGTTTGGAACCTAGTTGATGCACCCGAAGGTATTGTACCCATCGGTTGCAAGTGGATCTTTAAGAAAAAGATCGGAGTAGATGGAAAGGTAGAGACCTATAAAGCAAGGCTAGTGGCTAAGGGGTATCGTCAAAGGCAAGGTGTTGACTACGATGAAACTTTCTCACCCGTAGCAATGCTAAAATCCATCAGAATTCTATTGGCTATTGCAGCACACTATGATTATGAGATCTGGCAGATGGATGTGAAAACCGCATTCCTCAACGGGAACCTGGAGGAGGAGGTGTATATGATGCAACCTGAGGGATTCGTGTCCAAGAACTGCCCAGATAAGGTGTGTAGGTTGCTTAGATCCATTTATGGACTAAAGCAAGCTTCCCGAAGTTGGAACATAAGATTTGATGAGGCAATCAGATCTTATGACTTCGTTAAGAACGAAGATGAGCCTTGTGTATACAGAAAGGTAAGTGGGAGCGCTATTAGCTTTTTGGTGTTATATGTGGATGACATCCTCATCATTGGGAATGACATAGGAATGCTATCCACAATAAAGGCTTGGTTATCTAGACACATCTCCATGAAGGACTTAGGAGAAGCATCTTATATCTTGGGGATTAGAATCTATAGAGATAGATCCAAAAGGATGCTTGGCTTGTCCCAGTCCAGGTACATAGAAACTATTGTCAAAAGGTTTGGCATGGAAAATTCCAAAAGAGGTCTCATACCGATGAGACATGGGATATCGCTTTCTACGAGTATGTCCCCAAAGACTCCAGAAGAAAGGGCAAACATGGATATGATACCTTATGCCTCAGCAATAGGGTCTATCATGTATGCCATGCTATGTACTAGGCCTGATATAGCGCATGCTCTGAGTGTCACGAGCAGGTATCAGGCGGATCCAGGCTTGGAGCACTGGAAAGCAGTAAAGTGTATCCTTAAGTACTTGAGAAGGACTAAGGATCTTTTACTAGTATATGGAGGTAATAGCCTTAAGGTTGAAGGCTACACTGACTCAAGTTTTCAGTCTGATGTCGATGATAGCAAGTCGAATTCAGGGTATGTGTACACCTTGAATGGAGGAGCAGGGTGCTGGAAGAGTTCCAAGCAAGATACCACTGCTGACTCGACCACAGAGGCGGAGTACATTGCTGCATCAGATGCAGCAAAGGAGGGAGTCTGGATGAAGAAGTTCATCACAGATTTGGGAGTCGATACAGATAGCGACAAGTCGACTTCCTTATATTGCGACAACTATGGGGTGATTACTCAAATAAGGGAACCCGGGTCTTATCAGAAGTGTTCTGAGGAGGTTCCAGCTTATAAGAGAGATCGTAACCCGAGGAGATGTAGCAGTGGAAAGAGTTCCATCCGAAGATAACATTGCAGATCCACTGACAAAGCCGTTGTCTCATTTTGTCTTTGAGCGTCACAGGGGTCTGATGGGGATCAGACACATAGGTGATTGGCTTTAGGTCAAGTGGGAGATTGCTAGTCATAGGTGCCCAGCAAGCCAATCACGTGAGTGATGGCACGTGTGACTTGATACAGAATCTTTTTGCTTATTATATTTTGGCGTATATCACTTTATAACTATTGCATAAATGCATATATATTGTGATGTCCTTGGATTTGTGCAATGGGAATCGGATCGTGATGAGATCACGATAATGAGATCGATTCACCTTTAAACACATATCCTAAATAATCCCGGTCATAGGTTACTCGAGAAGGACATCGTGATAACCGGATAGACTGGTGTGCTGTATACCCGTCCATATGATGGATGCAGTTGGTCTCATAGCTGCTCGTGTAGGGACACTAGGGATACAGTACAGGTGCTCATTGGAGAATGAGTTCACTGATTGATCCGCTTACGGAATGCTGGATGGTTGATGATGCCTTATTGTCAGACAACGATTCCGTAGTCCTAGTGGCGTATCTGGTTCTTAGACTTGAGACACCAAGGATGTCCTGTATGAGTGCTCCACTCTTTGATACCAGACTTATAGGTTTGGCTGTTCCCAGATCTAGTACAGCTGGTCATTGGGAGTGGTAGTCGACCTTACGAGGGCTATTGAGTGTCGATAGAGGATCATCCACTCTCAGTATCATGAGAGGAATATCCCATGTGTTCTTGCTCAGACAAATCCCTGGCCAGGGTCATTCGGGTTGAGAGAGAAAGAGTTCTCCGGGAGAATCCGATTAGAGCGAGACTCGAGTAGAAACCGTATGGGTCTGACAGCACCATGCTCGATATACGGTCTCTGGGATATTAGATGGATGAGGGACTATAGGTACATGGTAACTGAGGACAGACAGGTCCAATGGATTGGATTCCCCTGTATCGTCTGGGGACTATGGCGTAGTGGCCTAGTACTTCCGTAGTCGATGAGTCGAGTGAATTATTACAGAGATAATAATTCACTGAGTTAGAAGGAGTTCTGACAGGTATGACTCACGGCCAGCTCGATATTGGGCCTAGAGGGTCACACACATATGGTAGGCATTGCGATGAGTAGAGGTTCGGATATGAGATATCCGATGGAGCCCTTGTCTTATTGGATGCAGATCCAATACCCACTAGGGAAAGGACCCATTAGGGTTTTGACACGGGATCTCTATAAATAGGAGGGATTCACAGCCTCATAGGCTAGAGTCTTTGCTTGCCCTTCCTATTCTCCTCTCCCTCTCCACCTCAGAGTAGGCCTGGAGTTTTGAGGAGCATCGTCGCAACCCTGCTGTGTGGATCACCGCTAGAGAGGAGGACGCTTGACCTCCTTCACCCTCTCCTAAGGATCTGCAAGGAAACAGGGATATACGATCTCCCTAGGTAACACAATCTCTATACGCAGTTTTGTGTTTTTGCGGATTTTGCGCACCAATCTTCGCACGACGATGAACATCTTTTTGGGAATCGGGGATTTTTGTTTTCTTGTTCTTCCGCTGCGCATATGATGTCGCCCCCTATGATTTCCCAACAGACATGTCATTTCGTAGGTCATTAGAGACCCAATGAATTCTTGAAGAGGGAATGTTTTAAGTTCTTTGGCCTCTTAAATGGCCGTAACTTTTGGATCCTAACTTTTAGGGAGGGATCTTAAGATTTTAGTTACTAGTTCAAAGTTAGTAAAATCTTTACCAAGAGCTTTGAGTCCATTGATGACATCCGTGAACCGGGTGTACATGTCTCCGATGGACTTACTTGGTTTAATTCGGAGAAGTTCGTAAGAGTCCACAAGGATGTTGATTTTAGACTCTTTCGCTCGGCTAGTGCCTTCATGAGTGACCTCAAGAGTTCTCCAAATATCAAAAGCCGAATCGCAAATTGAAACATGATTAAATTTATTTTTGTCTAGTGCACAAAACAAGGCATTCATAGCCTTTATGTTTAAAGCAAAAACCTTCTTCTCCGATTCATTCCATTCGCTCATCGGAAGAGAAGATTTTTTAAATCCGTTTTCAACAATAGTCCAAAGCTCGAAATCCATGGAAATGAGGAAGATCCTCATACGAGTCTTCCAATAAGTATAATCTGACCCATTAAACAAGGGTGGACATGTGATAGAATGACCCTCATGTATGCCGAAGTAAGCCATCTCTCTTGGGTATCAAACCAAATATGAGAGTGAGCCTAGCTCTGATACCAATTGTTAGGATCGGAGCAGCACTAAGAGGGGGGGGGGGGGGGGGGGGGGTTGAATTAGTGCAGCGGATTAAAACGTCGGTTTTGACAAATCTTTCGTACGATAAAAATCGAACTCGGAAGTGCTTAACTTGAAGGCGTATTTGCAAAGTTGTGCAGCAAAGGTAATGAGGAAATAAAGCAACTAAGAAGGTTTGCAGTACTGTAAATAGCAGTAATGAAATGCAAACCAGAGATTACACCGATTTTAAAGTGGTTCGGTCAAATGACCTACATCCACTTGCGAGGCCCCTCTTCGATGAAGCTCCCACCTTCCACTAGCAAATCTCTTGAAGGGGAAGGGTAAATGCCCCTCTTACAACTTTTTACAAGCGGTTCACTCTCTTACAGATTTTCAGCAAGAAAGAAGGAGGTGAACACTAGCAAATTGAAAACAAGACTAGCTAAGACTTTTCTAAGACCTTTCTCTCAATGAATTGCTTCTCAAAAAGTTGTTATCTCAGCTAAGATTAGAGGGGTATTTATAGGCCTCAAGAGGATTCAAATTTGGGCTCCAAAATTTGAATTCTCTTTGGTTACCGATGCTGGCGGTGCCACCACCTGTCAGTGGCGGTGCCACCGCCTATCAGTGTCTGACACTAACAGTGGACTGGCGGTGCCACCGCCCAGCTCTCGGGTGATGGGCGGTGCAACCGTCGAGTCTGGCGGTGCCACCACCAGACTCTCTAGTTCATTGGTTGGGCTTTAAATTTAGCCCAAACCAAGTCTAATTTTGGGCCCAATTGGCCCCTAACCAGGATATAGGATTATCTCTTAATCCTAATCCTAATTACATGTGAACTACATAACAAAAAACTTCCTAAGCAAGTTTTCAACCGCGAACGTCGAGTCTTGTTCCGGCGAGCTTTCCGACGAACTTCTTCCGATGGACTCCCAGCAAGCTCCCGATCTTGTGATGACTTTAACGAGTAGCCAAGCCTTCTCAGTGACCTCCGTGAACGTCCGACGATCTCTTCGGCGAACTTTCAAAAATTTCGACAGGTTCCCGATTTCTTCTCGGTTGGTTCCGGCAGCATCTTCGACAATTCTTCGGTCTCTTAAACATCCATCGAACTTGACTCCAGTATTCTTGCTTTGTGTTTTCTGGTTATCATAGTTAATCCTGCACACTTAACTCAATAATATGGATTAGATCAATTAACCCATCAATTGATTTTATCATCAAAATATGAGATTCAATAGAAAAGCCATAACTTTTGGATCCCAACTCTATGGAAGATATCTTAAAATTTTAGTTACTAGTTCAAAGTTAGAAAAACCTTTACCAAGAGCTTTGAGTCCATTGATGACATCCGTGAAATTGGTGTACATGTCTCCAATTGACTCGCTTGGTTTCATCCGAAAAAGTTTGAAAGAATGCATAAGAATATTGATTTTGGGCTCTTTCACTCGTCTAGTACCTTCATGAGTATCCTCAAGAGTTATCTAAATATCAAAATCCGAATCACAAATCGAAACACGATTAAATTCATTTTTGTCAAGTGCACAAAATAAGACATTCATAGCCTTTATATTTAAAGCAAAAACCTTCTTCTCCGATTCATCTCATTCGCTCATCCGAAGATAAGATTTTTGAAATCCATTTTTGACAATATTCTAAAGTTCAAAATCCATGGAAATAAGAAAGATACTCATACGAGTCTTCCAATACATGTAATCCGACCCATTAAACATAGGCGGACGTGTAATAGAGTTACCCTCTTGCATGCCAGAGTAAGCCATCTCTCTTAGGTATTAAACTAAATATGAGAGTGATCCTTGCTCTGATACCAATTGTTATGATCGGAGCGGCACTAAGAGAGGGGGGTGAATTAGTGCAACGGATTAAAACTCGTTAGTTTGAAATCAATTTCGTAAATGTGTAAAGATTTCGATTCGATGAAGGATGACTTAGCTAAAATAGCTCGAGTAAAGGAAGTCAAGAGTAGGGAGAATAAAATTGAATAGTTTGCTGCTAAGAAAATAAGTGGTTTAGAAAATTAAACACTCACACATTCAAGGAACACCACAATGTAAAGTGGTTCGGTCAAATGACCTACATCCACTTGCGAAGCCTTCTTCAATAAGGCTTCCAACTTCCACTAGCAAATCACTTTAAAGGGGAAGGACCAAATACCCCTCTTACAACCTTTTTACAAGTATTTCACACTCTTATAGATTTTTCAAAGAGAAAGAGGGAGGTGAACACTTAAGCTATTGAAAACAAGACTTTGCTAAAGTTTTTTCTTAATTTCTAACTTCTTAAAAAGGACTTATCTCTACTGAGAATTGAGGGGTATTTATAGGCCCTAGAGGATTCAAATTTGGGCTCTAAATTTAAATTGCTTTTTGGTTTCCCGATGCTAGCGGTGCCACCGCCTGTCAATGGTGGTGCCACCACTTGTTAGTGGCTGACACTGACACTATATTGGCGGTGCCACCGCCAGACCTCTCGAGTTATGGGTGGTACCACCGCCCAGTCTAGTAGTGTATTAGCAGTGCCACCACTGGACCTCTCGGGTTTTGGGTGGTGCCACCGCCCAGTTTGGTAGTATATTGGCAGTGTCATCGCTTGGACTTTTCCAACTCACTGGTTGGGCTCCAAACTTGGCCCAAATCAGTCCAAACTTAGGCCCAATTAGCCCCTAGCCGGGTTATAGGATTAACCCTTAATCCTAACCCAAATTATATGTAAACTACAAAATTAAGACATAGGCCTAAGCAAATTTTAACCAGCAACTTCGAGTTTCCTTCCGGTGAGCTTTCCGACGAACTTCCGGTGGACTTCCGATACACCTATGGATTTCTTCCGGCGGACTCCCAGTAAGCTCCCAGTCTTGTGACGAGTTCAACGAGTCTTTGGAAAGTATCTGAACCTTCTCGGTTATCTCCTTGAACCTCCGACGATCTTTCTGGCAGACTTCCAAAAACTTTGACAAGTCCTTGATTCTTTCTCGGTTGGTTCCAGCAGCACTTCCGACGATTCTTTGGACTTTCGGTGGACTCTCAAACACCCATCAAACTTGACTCTAGTAAACTTGCTTTATCTCTTCATGCTATTGTAGTTAATCATGCATATATAAAACACACTTCGATCTAGACAATTAATCCTAAGTATCTAATCAAGTTGTCCAACATGTCATTGGTCCCTCGACACTTCATCCGATTCTTAGACGCATTGTCCTCTCCTACGGCCTATTGCCCAATCGGCCAATTGACTCATCAACTCTTATATCCTTGGCGCAATGTCCGCTCTTCTTGGCTCGATGCCCGAATCCACGACTCGAAGCCTTCTATCGATACGTCAACCGATCCACCGACCTGACGTCCAATCTTCTGACATGTTCCTCCGACCCAACATGATTTTCCTGCTTTAATTGTCTCATCCTGATCGAAGCATCCTGCATCACTCAAAATGCAGATTAAAACATAAGCATATATTGATTGGTTTCATCATCAAAATCCGAGATTCAACACCTGCCAATACCCCGACCAAAGGTCGAGTTTTGAGCAATACGTGGCTTTGCCCAACTGGTCGAACAAGTCCGCGATGAGCAGGATGGGATACTTGTTCTTTACCATCACTTTATTGAGGGCTCGGTAATCGACGCATAGTCGGAGGCTCCCATCTTGTTTCTTCTAGAAGAGAACTAGAGCTCCGAATGGTGCTTTAGAACTACGGATGAGACCACCACTTAGCAGTTCACCTAACTGCTTTATGAGTTCTGCCAACTCTGGCGAGGGCATGCGGTAGGGTGGTCTCGCTAAAGGCTTCACTCTTGGCTCTAACTCGATATTATGATCTACTCCTCTGCGTGGCGGAAGAGTCTTTGGCAACTCGGGTGGCATAACGTTAGTGAAGTCTTTCAAGACATTCGCCACCACAACAGGTTCATGAATGGCCTTCTCGTCAAGTGGCTCTAACTTCATAGTAGCCATGAATTTTAATTCTCCTTTTTGCACTCCTTTCTTTAATTGTAATGTCGATATTTGTTGAGGTTCCCTGGCTCCTCTCCGAGAGAAGGGAACCACACAAGGGTTGTTATCTCCCATCACACATAGGGATTTAAGGAACGGCATTGGCACCAACTTCGTCGTGTGCATAAATTTCATTCCAAGAATCACTTGGAAGTCGTCCAGTGGCACCACCATCATGTTTGTGCTCCTGCTCCATGTTCCGATCTTGATGGGAACTCCCTTTGCCAATGCGGAGATTTGCTTGGTCTCCGAGTTCACCGCCTTCATTCGACTTGGACTCTTCTCCAAGATCAGCCCAAGTCGCTTTGCTTCTCGATTGGCGATAAAGTTATGGGTAGTGCCCATGTCCACCATTGCACGGGTTGTTTGGCTATTGAGCTTAATGTCTACGTACATCAGCTCACAACTTCCTACTTTTTGTAGCCTTATCTTCGTGTTCTCCTCCACTTGACCCCGCATGGCGTTCAACAAATACATTGCTCCCATCAAGGGTCCTTTCAACTCCTCACCGTCGCTGTTGGATTTAGAACTACTTGAACTAAGAGCGACAACCTTGCCCTTGTCCGATATGGGGGGGTGGATGGAAGCTGTTAAAGAATTGAGTGCCTGTTTTTATGGGCACTCCCTTACCATGTGCGGCCCTTCCACACAAGAAGCATCCGCCAGGTTTTGGGACCTTGCCTTTCGGGCTTGGCCCTTTGTGGGAACTCTTCTTCCTTTGTTTGCCCCTGAGCTCCTTCCCTCGAGAATATTTTGGAGGGCGATTACCTAAAGATTGTTTCCTTTTTCCTAAGACTTCAGAGGAAATAAAGTCAGTGAGTCTTTCTACAATAGCAATTGCCCCGATCACATCGGCGACATTCCTTCGATGTAGTTCTTGTTGAGCCCATAGCTTTAAACCATCGAGGAAGCTAAACAGCTTATCCTTCTCGGACATGTCCTGTATGTCCAGCATTAGTGCAGAAAATTACTTCACGTAGTCTTGAATGGAAGTACTCTGGAGGAGCTGTCTCAACTCCCTTCTTGCGATGAACTCTGTGTTCTCCAGTAGGAACTAAGTTCTCAACTCCTGCTTTAAGTCCTCCCATGTGTCAACTCGACATCGACCCTATTGGATCTCCTCCCAACGGGTTCGCCACCAAAGTTTTGCAACTCCATTCAGATACATTGTTACTATAGAAACTTTGGTTTCTTTAGAACCAGGCCTCGTAGCTCGAAAGTATTGTTCCATGTCGAACAAGAAATTCTCGAGCTCTTTAGCATCTTTGGCCCCTCAATAACCATGAGGCTCGAGTGCCCTCAAGTTTTGTGGCGGCGTAATGTGGGTGTTGCTTCCTCCCGCATTTAGTATTCTTGTGAGCATGGTCACCCTTATAGTAAGTTCCACCACAACTTCCAAGTGTTGCACGGAGTCATTGGTGTTATCTGACAATCGATCGACTAGGTCTCAACCTTGTCGATCCTAGACTCCGCTTCTTCTTGCAAGCTTTCTACCCTAACAAGCCTTCGTTGGCCATGGTAAAGTTCCTCTAAGTTCACTTCGAGAACATCCAAGCGGGTTTCTGCCATTGTGAGTCTCTCGTTATGACTCTTTTTCCCGATTGGCGCTCCAGATTGTGCCTCCTCTTCTCGCGGAAAATAGCCAACTTCTCGCTCATCATGTTCGCTGCCGTACTCCTCCTGAGTGAATCCAATAGCATGAGAGCGAGTGTGCACTTGTAGCCCACCTGCAGTTGCTTGGGGCAAGGGTCCGGCTTGCCCCATCTTGCTTGATTCACCTTGATGCTTTGCCCTGGCGAAATTGTAAAGTTCCTTCGCTGCTCACTCAAAGTGCTTACTCACTCTGATACCACAATGTCATGAACTTAGCTGGAATTGCCTAAGTTATAAGGCACCCTTGCGGCAAAAACGCGAACTTAGCTTGCATTGCCTAAGTCGTGAGGCACCCTTGTGTCAAAGACATGAACTTAGCTTACGTTGCCTAAGTCACACTTCGCCCTTGTGACTTGCATCCGTAAATATCAGCCCACTTGCAACCTCTCGCAGGTCCTAAAGGACCTATAAAAGAGAAAGTTGATTAGTTTAAAGAACGAGCGACGGACAAGTCCCGACGTCTCGCAAAAAGGGAAAGCTTTACAAGCAATTCAATAAGCACCTTGTGTGCACAAGAGAAAAGAGAGAGAGGAGGGAAACAAGGACTTTAGAGGGTTGAACGAACAGCTGCAAGTCCACAAACAGCTGCTCACCCGGTGTCGGGCGCAACAACAAGTTCCCATCAATGTAACGTGCGAACTTGTGAAAGATTGTTTAACGCCCAACACTATACCGAAGCCCCATCCCCCATAGTGCCACTCGGGTGGTTCCAGGGTGCTAAGATGGCTAACGTTTCGCATGTGATAGCAGGCTACAGAAAATATCATGTAGCATGTGAAAACGGAGCTGTTTTGGGTTGTTTTGCTTGGTTCGATGAGTGATCGCATTATAGCACTGTAACTTGTTCGAACTTATATTTTTACAAGCAAAAGGACTTAAAACCAAGCCAAAACATGCTGCCAAGCAGTTGTACATGTAGACGAGAGTGATGAATGGTTCGTTGAACGTAGTTATTGCGGGTACACGATAACTGTTCATGATAGTTCGTCGGAAGTTCTGTCGGAATTGACTAAGAAGTCCAGGAGCTTACCAAAGAAGCTCATCAGAACTTGCCAAGAAGATCGACGTGGAGTCTAAGAGCTTGTCGAGAGTCCACTAGAACATTACCAAGAGATCATCGGAAGTTCGCCGAAAGATCGCCGGAAGCTCGCCGGAAGAAACCTAGACTTACAGATTTATTTATCTTAGTAAATATCTTAAAATTCGTAGTTAGCACATAATTGGATTGGAATTGAGCCAACTCAATTAGGAGCCAATTGGGCCAAGTTTGGGCTATGTTGGGCCAAGTAAAAAGACCCAATAGTGACCCAACAGGTGGAATCGACGTGGCATAGTCTCCGAGACTGTTTCAGGTGATGGTACCACCCAGACTCAATCTCTGAGACTATCAAGTGGTGGTACCACCCAGTGTCAGGCTGCAAGCGTTGGTACCGCCCAGTGCAGGCGATGGTACCGCCCGTACCATGAAATTTCGGGGATTTAAATTTTGGCTCCAAGTTTTGAAGTCATTTGAGGTCTATAAAAACTCTAGCTATTCCTACATGGAGTAGCAAGAAAGGTGATCAGAAACTCTATGTTTCTTAAGTTGAAAACCCTTGTAAAGTATAGAGTCCCTCCTCCTAAAGTTTAGAGACCACTCTAAGGGAGAGTGTGAGGGAAGCTTTGTAAAAAGGGGTTGTAAAGGTTCTCTCCTGAACCTGTCAAAAGGAGAATCGAGATGTAAGGGTAGTTGATATTTGCCCATTGAAAGAAGATCTGTAGTGGATACCGGTGGCCTCGACGGAACAGGAATCGACAGAATGGATGTAGGTCATGACAACCGAACCACTATAAAATGTTGTTTGCATTTATGCTTTGCTATTTACATTTATTGCAAACTGCCATACTTCCTTATTGCTTTCACTATGCTCCCAAGCCCTTTCAAGTTAATATCTTTATGAAATAGTTTTCGTAGAAATTGGATTTTATTATACAAAGAAATTTCAAACCGACGTTTTTATCTGCTACACTAATTCACTCCCACCACTTAGTGTCGACTTGTTCCTAACATTCAAGAGTTCGTCGAAAGTCCGGATATTCATCGAAAGTTATGTTGGAATTGACCGAGAAGTTCAAGAGCTTGCCATAGAAGCTCATCAGAACTTGCCAAGAAGATTGTCATGAAGTCTAGGAGCTTGTCGGGAGTCCGCTAGAACATTGTTGAGAGATCATTGGAAGTTCGTCGAAAGATCGCTGGAAGCTCATCGGAAGAAACCTAGACTAACCAAACTTGATTTACTTAGTGTATGCCTTAAAATTCATAGTTAGCATATAATTGGGTTGGAATTGGGCCAACTTAATTAGCTATCAATTGGGCCCAAGTTTGTGCTGTGTTGGACCAAGTGAAAGGCCCAAAAAGTGACCCAACAAGTGAAACCGTCATGGCATAATTTTCGAGACTATGTCAGGTGATGATACAGCTAGTTAGGGTGGTGGTACCACCCAGACATAGTGTCCGAGAGATTTTCAGACGGTGGTACCTATTAGGAACGAGTTGGCACTAAGGGGGGGGGGGTGAATTAGTGCAGCGGATAAAAATGCCGGTTTTGAAAATCTTTCATACATTTGATGAAAACTAATATCGGAAATATGAGCTTAACTTAAAAGCATATGGAAGAGTGTAATGAGAAGGTAAAGTAAGTAAAGCAGTTTGCAATTAATGTAAATAGGTTAAACTAAATGCAAACCAAGTTTTATAGTGGTTCAGTCGTCATGACTACATCTACTCTCGAGGCCACCGTCATCCACTAATGGTCTTTCTTCAATAGGCGAAGGCCAATCACCTTCTTACAACTCTATTCTCCTTTTGATAGGCTTAGGAGAGAACCTTTATAAGCTTCACATCTCTTAGAATGAACTCTAAACTCTAAGAGGTGGATGGGAACACTCAACACTTTTCAAGTTTTTTTCAACTCTTTTTCATCAACGATTCTTTCCCCTTTTCTACATGATTCTTGCATTTCTAAGTAGGAAAGAGTGGGGTATTTATAGGCCTCAAATGGATTCAAATTTGGAGCCCAGAATTCTAATCCCTGAGATTTTAGGGTACGAGCAGTACCACCACCTGCATTGGGTGGTACCACCGCCAGTCTGGCGGTACTACCACTTGGGAGATTGTGTCTGGACAGTACCACCACTTGACAGCCTTGGAGATCGAGTTTTTTGAGTTTTCTAACTCACAGGTGGTTCTACCACTAATTCTAGCGGTGCCACCGCTTGGCCTAACATTTGGGTCATTGAATGGGCCTCCCAATGAGCCCAAATTACTCCCAATTTAGACCCAATTGGCCCTAATTTAGTTGACATTGTTTCACTCTAATACTGACTTAGTTAGACCTAAAACCTACTTCGATCTAGATATTTATTACAAAGCTCATCAAATGTTGTCCGGTTATATCATTGGTTCGACACTTTGTCTGATTCTTTAACGCATCATCCTCTCTTACGGCCTATTACCCAATCAGCCAGTTGACCTCCACAACTCTAATTTTCTTGGTACAATTTCCGCTCTTCTTGGCCCGATGCTCGAATTCTTGGCCCGAAGTCTTCTGCCGACACGTCGAACGATCCTCCGGCTCGACGTCCAATCTTCTGACATGTTCCACTCCAGCCCAACATGATTCTTCCTACTTCAATTATCTCTCCCTAATCAAAGCTTCCTTGGTCACTCAAAACGCAAATTAGATAAACACTATCAATTGGTTTCATTATCAAAATTTGAGATTCAATAATCTCCCACTTTTTGATGATGACAACCAATTGATGATGGAGTTAACCTTAACTCCCCCTATTAATATGTCATATTGATAGAACTCTTGGATTCAAAAATCCAAAGAATATGTCATGATAAAATTATGCATAACATCACACTTCTCCCCCTTTGTCATCAACAAAAAGGAGAAGTTCAACTAGTAAGTGTTTAGACATAATTTCAAATCATTGCATAATAAACATAATCTCAAGTTTTGTCATCATACAAGTTAGCAAGTTTTAGAGATGTGCAGAGTTTAGCATATATGCTTTTCTTTACAATGTTTAAGCTAGCAAGTTTTCAAAAAAAAATGCAAGATAGCATTTTTGCCTCTTGTTGAAGTGTGCAAGCTAGCAATTCTTGCTTTCTTTTGCAATGTGTAAGTTGTCTTAAGATAGGCAAGATAGCACTTTTGCTTCTCTTAAGATTATAAGATAGCAATTCTTAGTGATGTTCAAGATAGCAAGTTCTACATCATCCAAGCTAGTGAATTTTACAACATTTTAGAACATGCAAGTTAGCAATTTTTACACATATTAAAGTTGGCAAAGTTTTGCATCTTTTGAGATTAGTAAGCTTTTTGCTTCTCTTTATGATATGCAAACTAGCAACTTTTCTCCCCTTTGTCATTGTCAAAGAGAAGGGAAGAATACAATATTGTAATTCTTTTCCTTTTACATCAATTTATAAATCATGACAAAGATAAAGTATCATTTTTAAAAAAAATCATAGTATTGCATGCATCATTCCAAATAATAAGTATTTCAAATCATGATGGTATCAAAATATCAAATTACATTACATCTTACCATGCATAATCATAACTTCTCATTTGTATGCATCAACATAAATTCATGAGTATTTCATGCTTAATTTCATATCATCATATGAAAAATAACAAGAAAAATTTGGTGATGAGATATACAAATCATGAAGACAAATTGAGAATATCAAGAGACATATTATGATTCTTCTTAGATAACTCAAATAGCAAAGAGAAAGAATCATAGTAAACAATCTTGATTTATAAAAAGAATTCTCAAGTTATAATTCTGAGAAATCAAAAGAAACCATGATTCATTTTAACAAATCTCCTCTTAAATAAATAAAGAAAAGAATTCTTAGGAGATCATGAAAAATCTTGATTCATATAAAGAGAATCTCATCTTATCATGATTTGATAAATATTCTCTTAAAAGAGTGAATCATATGTGCATAAAGAAAGATGTTTCATGTTGAATATATCACAAGTCATAAATACGATAAATTATTTAGATGGATATATCATCTCATTAGTCATATGAAAATAGATCCAAAATCATCATCAAAATCACTTTTCAGAAAATTCAATAAAGGCAAAATAGATAGATTCACATGAGAACTTGATTCATGCATAATGTGTCAATTCAAAAAAAATAGTTATAATTCCGAAAAATTCATGATTCATCTATAAAATTCTCCTCTTTAGTAAATGACAAGAAGAAGCATAAGAGATCAAATAAGCAATCTTGATTCATAAAAGATTTCATATTATAAATCACGAGAAATTATGATTTCAATAAAACTCATTCAAATTCATCAAATCATTTTCATAGTCCAAGAGATTCATAAAAGCATAATATATATGAATTCATTAATCTTTTATCGAAAAATCAATAAGATAGAGATGGAAAATGTATTCCCTTTTTATATGTTTCATTTGAAGTTGTTTGTTTTATACAAGTATGCCTTTGTCTTTTATGCCAAATCCAAATGTGCATCATCGTTTAAAACCAAAAGACAAAGATAAGATTCATCACAAAAATCTTCATGGCCAAAAATATAACACAATAAACATAACGCTTCTTTAAACAAGATATTTGATTTATCATTTTAATTCCAATGATAATATATTTTCCTTTTTATGTGTTTCATTTTAAGTGATTGATTTTGTATAAGTATGATCAAGTTTTTTGTATGAAAATTATACATCATAGTTTAAAATCAAAAGAGCAAATCTCATCACAGAAATCATCAAGATCAATAAACCATAAATTACCCAAAAATCATTATGTATAATTTTGAAATATAAACTTATTAAGCATAATCATTATGCATCATTACTTTGGGCATGATATCAAAACATGGTTCAAGTTTTTATAAGGTACAACATGCATAATTTCACATTAAGCATGATATCAAACCTCTTAACATTTTCATTAAGACATCAAGCATTTTCAATCAAAATCGAAAATCATCAAGATACATATTATTTCTTCTTAAAAAAATATACATAGGATTATCATTAGATTTAAATCTAACATTTTATTCCTTTATCATAAAACATGTAATTTTTATTATTATTTTTTAAATCATTAGAAACATAAGCATGATCCCATTTTATTTTTTTACATTTTCATTATATTATTAAACATGCAATTTTCAAGAAAAATACTTTAAAATAACTCATGAAAAGCATCATGTAATTTTGAAATAAACTAAGGGGATTTTGATTACCTTGTCATCGAAAGCCATTAAGGCATAGTTTGCCACCTCGCCCTTGTTGGTTTCTTCTTCATTGGTTTCCTTCTCGTCATCAGATGAGCTCAATTTATTCTAAAGTGCTTCCCTCTTCTTGCGTTCATAGCAACTAGTTACGTTCTTTTGTTCTTTAATTTTTGTTTCATGAACTTTTTAAATTTTATAGTGAGGAGTTCAAGTTTGTTGAATCTAGGATTTTGATGATGAAGTCAATTGTCATTTGGTTATCTAATATGTATGTTGAGATATCTGTGCAGGATTAACTACGATGGCAGTAAGACATGCAGCAGGTATTAAGCCAGAGTCGAGAGCAAGATCACGTTGGGGGTTCGAGAGTTCGTCGGAAGTTTGGACGGTCGTCGGAGGTTCTAAGAGAACAATCCGAGAAGTCCATGAGCTTGCCAAAGAAGCTCATCGAAACTCACCAAGAGGATCGTCGCAAGTCCAAGAGTTTGTTAGGTGTCCGCCGGAGCATCGCCGAGGGTTCGTCGGATGTTCGCCGGAAGTTCACCGGAAGCTCGCCAGAAGAAGCGATTGACGCATCGAAACATGATCTGTAGTATTGATGACTTAATTATCATAGTTAGCATGTAGATTAAGTTAGAATTAAGAGGTGATCCCATTAACTTAATATGGGGCCAACTAGGCCCATGGTAGACCCAAATTGGGCCGAATGGATCAGCCCATTCGGATCCAGAATTCCTAGCTGGCGGTGGCACCGCCAAGGCCGGTGGTGGCAACGCCCAGGAGACTCAGTCTCCCAGGAGTTCTGGGTGGTAGTGCTAGTCATAGGTGCCCAACAAGCCAATCACGTGAGTGATGGCATGTGTGACTTGATACAAAATCTTTTTGCTTGTTATATTTTGGCATATATCACTTTATAACTATTGCATATATGCATATATATATTGTGATGTCCTTAGATTTGTGTAATGGGAATCGGATTGTGATGTGATCACGATAATGAGATCGATTCACCTTTAAACACATATCCTAAATAATCCCGGTCATAAGTTACTCGAGAGGGACATCGTGGTAACCGGACAAACTGGTGTGCCGTATACCTGTCCATAAGATGGATGCAGCCGGTCTCATAGCTGCCCGTGTACGGACACTAGGGATACAGTACAGGTGCTCATTGGAGAATGAGTTCATTGATTGATCCGCTTACGGAATGCTGGATGGTTGATGATGCCTTATTATCAGACAGCGATTCCGTAATCCTAGTAGTATATCTGGTCCTTAGACTTGAGACACCAAGGATGTCCTATATGAGTGCTCCACTCTTCAATACTAGACTTATAGGTTTGGCTGTCCTAGATCTAGTACAATTGGTCATTGGGAGTGGTAGTTGACCTTACGAGGGCTATTGAGTGTCAATAGAGGATCATCCACTCTCGGCGTCATGAGAGGAATATCCCATGTGTTCTTGCTCAGACAAATCCCTGGCTAGGGTCATTCGGGTTGAGAGAGAAAGAGTTCTCCGGGAGAATCCGATTAGAGCGAGACTCGAGTTAAAACCGTATGGGTCTGACAACACCATGCTCGATATACGGTATCTGGGATATTAGATGGATGAGGGACTATAGCTACACGGTAACTGAGGATAGACAAGTCCAATGGATTGGATTCCCTTGTATCGTCTGGGGACTATGGCATAGTGGCCTAGTACGTCCGTAGTCGATGAGTCAAGTGAATTATTACAGAGATAATAATTCACTGAGTTAGAAGGAGTTCTGACAGGTATGATTCACGGCCAGCTCGATATTGGGCCTAGAGGGTCACACACATATGGTAGGCATTGCGATGAGTAGAGGTTCGTATATGAGATATTCGACGGAGCCCTTGTCTTATTGGATGCAGATCCAATACCCACTAGGGGAGGACCCATTAGGGTTTGATAGGGGACCTCTATAAATAGGAGGGATTCAGAGCCTCATAGGCTAGAGCCTTTGAGGAGCGTCGTCGCAACCCTACTGTGTGGATCACCGCCAGAGAGGAGGGCGCTTTCCCTCCTTCACCCTCTCCTAAGGATCTACAAGAAAATAGGGATATACGATCTCCCTAGGTAACACAATATACTCTATACGCAGTTTTAAGTTTCACGAATTTTATGCACCAATCTTCGCACGACGACGAACATCTCTTTGGGAATCAGGGATTTTGTTTTCTTATTCTTCCGTTGCGCATCTGATATCGCCCCCCCAAGATTTCCCAACAGTGGTATCAGAGCCAGGTTGTTCATCCGAAAGATTGGTTTTGAACTTCGTGTGTTGTGTTTAGGAAGAATTTTGACGTCAAAATCGTTGACGCAAAAGCGAGAAAGGGCAGAAAGAGTTGCTGCCCTCAATCTGCGTGCGTGCAGCATAACCGAAGGCAGGCAGCACAGGGGCTGCACCTACAGCAGCCAGTCGGCGGCCTGCTTGCAGCAGGCTTGCAGCCTGTGGGGTTGGCAGCCCGCGGGTGCCCCACCCGTAGTCGTAGCCGCACGCCGGCAGGCAGGGCTACAGGCAAGGCGGCCACCTACGTGCGGGCACTGTGCCCGCGTGCAAGGGCGACGCCTGCGGGTGCTGGACCCGCTGGTAGAGGCATCGTGGGGCGAGGCGCTTGCGGCTGCAGCGCCCGCGGGCTGAGACGCCACAAGGCAACGACGCTTGCGACCGCTGCTCCTACGGGCAAATCGCCCCCCCCCCCCCCGCAAGGATGGCCGCCCAATGGGGCACTACACCCATGGGCACAGCGCTCGCGGGGGCAGCACCACCCGCAGGGGCGCCAACCCATGGTGGCGCCCCCGCCCCACCGCACAAGTCGCCGCCAGCAGGGTGGCAACGGTGGCAGCAGCAAAGGGGAGTAGGGCATTAGGGTTTTCTGGGTAAAAGATAGTTTTACCCCTCGAAGTTTGAAAAATTTCAGTTTCTGTCTCTTGTCTAAATTATGAAAATACCCCTATGAATTCAAAAATTTCCTATATGTCCCTGATTTCATAAAATACTAATTAATTAAAAGGTTTAGTTGATTATTATTTTTATCATTATCTAGTAGTCCTACATGACGATGATTAATTATACTTGTGATGTATGATGTATGGACGGATGATCATGGACCGTGTGATGTGTGTACTTGTGATTATTATTATTGGGGTCTGCGAGACTCCATTATATTTCTCGTTTATTGTCGGGCCTATGTGTATATGATTAAGTTGTAATCACATAAGGAGGCGCAGCAGGAGCGTGGATGCGATAGCGGGACCCATGAGACGGACGATCGCGATGCATGATGATGCATCAAGATGTCGACGGAACCAACGAGGACGAGATGGACGATCACAAGGCATGGAGATGCACCATTGCACACATAGATCTTGATGTGAGTGATTAGGCCTACTAGCTCAGGCCTAATCACATTAGGTTGTAGTCCATGATCATCTGGTGTGATTGCTTATACACATACTAGATATGTATATATATTTGCATGCGATGTAGATATATATTAAATATGTATATGTGTGACATGTCATATTAGGCGATCATAGAAACATCTCTCTCGATAATATTAAGTCGGTAAACGTGAGGCAATTAGATTGACCCACGTGGCCGTCCATCGTTATAAGTAGGAACCGATTCCCGGTGTAGGTTGAGTTGGCCGAGTCCCTCGAGACTCACCTATATCACGATTCGCTATCTTGCTTACGACATAGAGATGTCACCGGTGACCTAAGGACATTGTATGCTTGGTCGAGTCCCTCGAGGGTATTTCATCAAATCATACTCATCTTGTAACGAAGGTATTGACTTAACCGAGCATCATGGTTAGTCAAGTCCCTCGAGACCATGGTGATTCGGAGGCCGAACAAGATAGGAATCATAAGAAGTTGTGATCGGCAAGAGTTGCCTACCTTTTAGGCTTAGTGTGATTGGTCAAGTCCTTCGAGGTTACACTAAGATGCTGATTGGATCCTGATCCCCACTAGAAGTCTATCGGAGACTTTCGTTTTATATGCTGAGGGTGTCGCGTGACTCGTTAGTAAAATAGTGGGAGCATATTAAGATAGAAGTCCATATCTTGATAGTTTATTTCTGGCAAAATCTGCATGTTATTCATTTCTGCTACATCTTTATTTTCAGAAAATGTCGCTTTCAAATCCCTTACGTAGCATACTTGATGTCAACCGCCTCACTGGTCCAAATTATATGGATTAGCTCCGTAACTTGAGAATTGTTCTTATGGTAGAGAAAATCGTGTACGTCCTTGATACAGTGATGCCTATGCCCGAAGAAGGGGCAAGCGAGGATGAGATCACTCGCTACGTGAAGTACATTGATGACTCTACTCTTGCTTAGTGCTATATGTTGGGCTCTATGACTCTTGAGAATTGTTCTTATGGTAGAGAAAATTGTGTACGTCCTTGATATAGTGATGCCTACGCCCGAAGAAGGGGCAAGCGAGGATGAGATCACTCGCTACGTGAAGTACATTGATGACTCTACTCTTGCTTAGTGCTATATGTTGGGCTCTATGACTCTTGAGTTATAGAGACAACATGAAAAGATGGATGCCAGATCCATTCTCCTACATGTCCGTAAATTGTTTGAGTAACAGGGAAGGACTCAGCGATATGAGATATCCAAGAGCCTCTTCCGCGCTAGAATAACTGAGGGGACACTGGTTCAAAACCATGTCCTAAAGATGATTGAGTCGATAGAGAAACTCACGGGTCTAGGAATGGTCCTAAAGGATAACTTATGTGTGGACATTGTGCTTCAATCCCTACCAGATTCCTTTTCACAGTTCATAATAAATTTTAATATGAACAAGCTTGAGGTGACTCTCCCAGAGCTCCTCAATATGTTGAGTAAGGCAGAGAGTACTATTAAGAAAAAGAAGCCAGTTCTCTACACTGGTGAGACCAGAAAGAAAAGGAAAACAGAAAAGTCCCTTAAGAAGGGAAAGGGCAAGGGCAGACCAGGTAAAGCAAAGGTTGCTAAGAAAGACCCAGCAAAGGACAAAGGCCAGTGCTTCCACTATGGCAAAGATGGGCACTGGAAGAGGAACTGCAAAGAATACCTTGCAGAAAGGGCGAAAGAAAAGCTTGATGAAGCTTCAGGTACATTCATGATCGGTCTCCATTTGTCAGACTCTTATGATAAAACATGGGTATTGGATACCAGTAGTGCTTATCATATATGCAATTTGTTGCACGTTCTGGCAAGGCCTAAGAGACTAGAGAGAGGCGAGATGGATCTCAAGATAGGAAATGGAGCAAAAGTTGTTGTAGTAGCTGTTGGTGAGGTCGCCCTACATCTGCCTGGTGGAGCTTTTATTGCATTAGATGCATGTTATTTTGTTCCTTCTATTATCAAAAACATTATCTCCATTTCATGATTGACAGTTAGTGGATATAAATTAGTTTTTGAGAACAATGGTTGTTCGATATTATTAGATGATAAGATCATCACGAAAGGAACATTGCATAATGGTTTATTTATGTTAGACACTACACATATCATGAATGTAAATGTGTCCAAAAGAAAACGAGATGAGATGACCAGTGAATACATGTGGCATTGTAGGCTAGGTCACATTCATGAAAGAAGGATTCAAAAGTTGCTAAATGATGGATATCTAGATTCATTCGACTATGTGTCATATGCAACTTGTGAGCCTTGCCTTCGTAGAAAACTAACCAACTCTCCATTTAATGGAACTGGAGAGAGAGCCACTGAGCTGTTGGAACTCATACATAGTGATGTATGTGGACCCATGTCAACTCATGCCATTGGTGGTTACTCCTACTTCATTACCTTTACTGATGATTTCTCAAGGTATGGATATGTGTACTTAATGAAGTAAAAGTCCGAGGCCTTTGAGAAATTCAGAGAGTATAAGAATGAGGTGGAGAACTAGACTGGAAAGAGTATCAAAATTCTTCGATCAGATCGAGGAGGTGAGTACTTAAGTACAGAGTTTACTCAGTTCCTCAAGGACCATGGGATATTATCCCAATAGACACCTCCTTATACACCTTAGCTCAATGGTGTCTCTGAACGGAGAAATCGTATGCTATTAGACATGGTACGATCCATGATGAGTTTCGCAGACCTGCCCATCTCATTCTAGGGATATGCCCTAGAAACCGTAGCTTACCTTCTGAATAGAGTTTCAACTAAGTCGATAGTGTCTATACCATATGAGATATGGAAAGGGAAGAAGCCTGATCTTAAGGTTATTAAGATTTGGGGCTGCCCTGCCCACATTAAAAGACACAACCCCGATAAGTTAGAATCAAGGACAGAGCGATGCAAATTTGTAGGATACCCCAAGGAAACATGTGGGTATTATTTCTATCATCTCAAGGACCAAAAGATCTTTGTATCTAAGAGAGCTGTATTCCTTGAGAAGGAACATGTTCTTGGCGGAGATAGTGAGAGAATGATAGAGTTGAGCGAGGTTGGAGAACTAAGCTCAAGCACCACTCTACAGCCCGAGTCTGTTCAGGTACCCAATACATAAGTTTCAACTTTACGTAGGTCTGATAGAGTATCCCATCCTCTTGAGAGATATGTGGGACATATTAGAGGAAAGGATGTTGAGGATATTGATCCTCAAACCTACGAGGAGGTTATTATGAGTATAGACTCCGGGAAGTGGCAAGAAGCCATGAATTCTGAGATGGATTCTATGTACTCCAACAAGGTTTGGAACCTAGTTGATACGCCCGAAGGTATTGTACCCATCGGTTGCAAGTGGATCTTTAATAAAAAGATCAGAGTAGATGGAAATGTAGAGACCTATAAAGCAAGGCTAGTGGCTAAGGGGTATCGTCAAAGGCAAGGTGTTGACTACGACGAAACCTTCTCACCCATAGCAATACTAAAATCAATCAGAATTGTATTGGCTATTGCAGTACACTATAATTATGAGATCTGGCAGATGGAGGTGAAAACCGTATTCCTCAATGGGAACCTCGAGGAGGAGGTGTAAATGATGCAACCTGAGGGATTTGTGTCCAAGAACTGCCCAGATAAGGTGTGTAGGTTGCTTAGATCCATTTGTGAACTAAAGCAAGCTTCACGAAGTTGGAACATAAGATTTGATGAGGTAATCAGATCTTATGACTTCGTTAAGAACGAAGATGAGCCTTGTGTGTACAGGAAGGTAAGTGGGAGTGCTATCACCTTTTTGGTGTTATATGTGGATGACATCTTGATCATTGGGAACGACGTAGGAATGCTATCCATAGTAAAGTGTTATATCTAGACACTTCTCCATGAAGGACTTAGGGGAAGCATCCTATATCTTGGGGATTAGAATCTATAGAGATAGATCCAAGAGGATGCTTGGCTTGTCCCAGTCCAAGCACATAGAAACCATTGTCAAAAGATTTGGCATGGAAAATTCCAAGAGAGGTCTCATACCGATGAGACATGGGATATCACTTTCTATGAGTATGTCCCCAAAGACTCTAGAAGAAAGGGCAAACATGGATATGATACCTTATGCCTCAGCAATAGGGTCTATCATGTATACCATGCTATGTACTAGGTCTGATATAGCGCATGATCTGAGTATCACGAGCAGGTATCAAGCGGATCCAAGCTTGGAGCACTGGAAAGCAGTAAAGTATATCCTTAAGTACTTGAGAAGGACTAAGGATCTTTTACTAGTATATGCAGGTAATAGCCTTAAGGTTGTAGGCTACATGGACTCAAGTTTTTGGTCCGATGTCAATGATAGCAAGTCAAATTTGGGGTACGTGTACACCTTGAATGGAGGAGCAATGTGCTGGAAGAGTTCCAAGCAAGATACTACTGCTGACTCGATCATAGAGGCGAAGTACATTGCTGCATCAGATGCAGCAAAAGAGGGAGTCTGGGTGAAGTAGTTCATCACAAATTTGTGAGTCATGTCGGATAGCGAGAAGCCGACTTCCTTATATTGTGACAACTATGGGGCGATTACTCAAATAAGGGAACCCGGGTCTCATCAGAAGTGTTTTGAGGAGGTTCCAGCTTATCAAAGAGATCGTAACCCGAGGAGATGTAGTAGTGGAAAGTGTTCCATCTGAAGATAACATTGCAAATCCATTGACAAAGCCATTCTCTCATATTGTCTTTGAGCGTCACAGGGGTCTGATGGGGATCAGACACATAGGTGATTGGCTTTAGGTCAAGTGGGAGATTGCTTGTCATAGGTGCTAAATAAACCAATCACGTGAGTGATGGAACATGTGACTTGATATAGAATCTTTTTACTTGTTATATTTTGGCATATATCACTTTATAACTATTGCATATATGCATATATATATATTGTGATGTCCTTGGATTTATGTAATGAGAATCTGATCATGATGAGATCATGATAATAAGATCGATTCACCTTTAAACACATATCCTAAATAATCCCTGTCATATGTTACTCGAGAGGGACATCGTGATAACCGGACAGACTGGTGTTTTGTATACCTGTCCATATGATGGATGTAGCTGGTCTCATAGCCGCTCGTGTAGGGACACTAGGGATATAGTATAGGTGCTCACTGGAGAATGAGTTCACTGATTGATCTACTTACGAAATGTTGGATGGTTGATGATGCCTTATTATCAGACAGCGATTCCGTAGTCCTAGTGGTATATTTGGTCCTTAGATTTGAGACACCAAGGTTGTCCTGTATGAGTGCTCCACTCTTTGATACTAGACTTATAGGTTTGGCTGTCCCAGATCTAGTACAGCTGGTCATTGGGAGTGGTAGTCGACCTTACGAGGGCTATTGAGTGTCGATAGAGGATCATCCACTCTCGGCGTCATGAGAGGAATATTGTTGAATCTCAGATTTTGATGATGAAGTCAATTGTCATTTGTTATCTAATGTATATGTTGAGATAAGTGTGCAGGATTAACTACGATGAAAGTAAGATATGCAGCAAGAGTTACGCCGGAGTCAAGACAATGATCACGTTGGGAGATCGAGAGTTCGACGGAAGTTCGGACAGTCGTCGGAGGTTCTGCGGGAACAAATCCGAGAAGTCCATGAGCTTGCCAAATAAGCTCGTCAGAACTCGCCAAGTGGATCGTCGCAAGTCCAGGAGTTTGCCGGAACTCCACAGGAGCATCATCGAGGGTTCATCGGATGATCGACGGAAGTTCGCCGAAAGAAGCGATTGACACACCGTAGCAAGTTGCAGTAAATGTCTTAGGAAATATCGTAGGTAGCACAATGATTAAGTTGGAAATGGGAGGTGATCCCATTAACTTAATCTTGGGGAAATTGGGCCCTTGAAAAACCCAAATTGGGCCGAATGGATCAACCCATTCAGACCCTGATTTCTACTAGGAGGTTGAACCGCCCAAGCGAAGCGGTGGCACCGCCTGGACTCAATCTCTGAGCTCTAGCTGAGCAGTGCAACCGCCTCAGTCAGGCGGTGGCACCGCCTAAGCTCGATCTTCGAGCTCAGGCAGGTGGTGCAACTGCCCCTGATAGGAGGTGGCACCGCCTAGAGGCTTAGTCTTCGAGCTCTGCCAGGCGGTGCAACCGCCAGATCCCATAATTCAAGGAATAGACAGTTTTGAGCTCCAAATTCAAACTGGTTGGGGCCTATAAATACCCCACCCTTTCAGCACTGAAAGGGCACTCAAACCACCGAAATCCTGATCTTATTTTGTGATTTTTAGAGCTCAAAATTGTTGTAAAGGCCAAAAGTTCTTCTCCCTCTTTTCTTCCAAGTTTTGATCTTTAAAGAGAGGAGAGAAAATTCTGTAAGGGTTGTCTCCTAAGCCCGTCAAAAGGAGTGAAACTATAAAAGGGTGGTTGGCCTTCGCCTATTGAAGGAAGGCCTTTAGTTGACGTCGGTGACCTCGTCGGTGGAGGAAGCCAAAAGTGGAGTAGGTCAAGATTGACCGAACCAATCTAAATCTCGGTTTGGATTTACTTTGAGCATATTATCTTTACTGCAAACCTCCTCAAAAGCTTACTGCTTTCTGCGCATATACGATTGGGTTTCAAGCTTTGCACTTTCTGAATCGGCGTTTAGACGTAAATCAATTTTATCGTACGATCATCATATTCCAGTTTGCGTTTACATTTTGATTTCTATCATAACTGCAAACTACCTTTATATCCTTGCTTTAACTACATCTCGCTTAATCAAGTGATTTACGAATAAGCATTTAGACGTAAATCAGTTTTTTCGTACGAATATCATATTTCAGTTTGCGCCTACTATTTGATTTGAACCATAACTGCAAACTGCATTTATATCATTGCTGCATCTCGCTTAATCAAAAGTTAAAGTGATTTACGAATCGGCTTTCTTACTGAAATCACTTTTATCGAACAAATGTAGTTTTTTTTTAATCGTAGAAGGTTTTCCACTGCACTAATTCACCCCCCACCCCCCCCTCTTAGTGCTCTTGATCCTAACAATTGGTATCAGAGCAGGGTTAACTCTCAAACGGATTTAAACCCAAGAGAGATGGCATACGCCAGAAACCAAGAGGGCCATTCTATTATACGTCCACCCATGTTCAATGGGACGGACTACACCTATTGGAAGACCCGAATAAGGATCTTTCTTATTTCTATGGATTTTGAATTTTGGAATCTTGTCGAAAATGGAATTTCGAAGTCTTCTCTTCCAATGATCGATTGGAATGAATTGGAGAAGAAGGCTTTCGCTCTTAATGCAAAGGCTATGAATGCCTTATTTTGTACACTTGATAAACACGAGTTCAACCGTGTTTCGGTTTGTGAAACCGTATTTGATATTTGGCACACACTCGAAGTGACTCACGAAGGCACAAGTAGAGTGAAAGAGTCAAAAATCAATCTTTTGTTACATTCTTTCGAACTTTTCCAGATTAAACCGAGTGATACTATTGGTGACAGGTTTACCCGTTTCACGAATGACGTCAACGGTCTAAAAGGACTCGGAAATTTTTTTTCGGATTTTGAGCTCGTAAATAAGATTCTAAGATTCCTTCCTAAGAGTTGGGATCCTAAAGTCACTGCTATTCAAGAGGCGAAAGATCTAAACAACTTCCCTCTTGAAGAACTAATCGGGTTATTAATGACCTACGAGATGACTTGCAAAGCTCATGAAGAGCAAGAAGACATCCTTCCAAAGAACAGGAAGGATATTGTTAGGATCAAGAGCACTAAGAGGGGGGGGTGAATTAGTGCAGCGGAAATCTTTCAGTGATTAAAAATGAAAGCTGCGTTCGTTCGATAAAAAACGATTTGGATGTAAAAGCCGATTCTAAGATAACTTAAGATTAAGCGCAGTTTACGCAGTTTGCGTCTGAACGCAGTTTGCGTCTAAACTCAGTTTACGTTTCAACGCAGTTTGCGTCTAAACACTGTTTGCGCAGTTTACGTCTAAACACAGTTTGCGTCTTAAATGCAGTTTACGTCTAAGCGCAGATGACAGTTCGCAGTTATGAATGGAAACAAAGCGTAAGCGTAAACTGCAAAGAAACTCGTTCGTAAAAGCGCAAAAGACAGTTTGCAGTTATAAATGGAATCAAGACGTAAACGTAATCTACACAGAAACTCGTTTGTAAAAGTATAAAAGACAGTTTGCAGTTATAAACAGACTCAAGACGTAAATGTAAGCTGCGATGTGAAGATCGTACGAAAACACCGTTTTACATCTAAATGCAGATTCGGAAAGATTAGAACTTAGAAACTTGTTCGTAAAGGCGCAGAGAGCAGTAGCTATGTAGGAGGTTTGCAGTAATGATAAAATGCTCAAAATAAAAGCAAACCAGAGATTTAGAGTGGTTCGGTCAGTCTTGACCTACTCCACTTTTGGCTTCCTCCACCGATGAGGTTACCGTCGTCAACTAAAGGCCTTCCTTCAATAGGCGAAGGCCAACTGCCCTTTTATAGTTTCTTCTCCTTTTGACAGGCTCAGGAGACAACCCTTACATATCCTTTCTCTCCTCTCTTTACAACTCAAGACTTGAAAAACAGAAAGAGGAGAACTTTTGGACTTTACACAAATTTTGAGCTCTTAGAATCACAGAAAAGATCAAGAATTCAGTGTGGATCTCTTGCTCTTTCTGTGCTGAATGGGTGGGGTATTTATAGGCCCCAACCCAGTTTAAATTTGGAGCTCAAAATGATCAAATCCTGAAATTCCGGGATCAGGCGGTTGCACCTCCTGACTGGAGAGGTTGCACCGCCTGACTGGAGAGGTTGCACCGCTTGAAAGAGCTCGGAGACTGAGCCCAGGCGATTGCACCTCTCTATCAGGGGCGGTTGCACCGCCTGAGTGTGGCTCAGAGACTGAGCCCCAGGCGGTGCCACCTCCTGACTGAGGCGGTTGCACCTCTCTGCCAGAGCTCGAAGACCGAGCTCAGGCGGTGCTACCTCTCTGTTAGGGAGGTTGCACCGCCCAATCTAGCTCGAAGACTGAGCTCAGGCGGTTGCACCTCCTGGCTGGGGCAGTTGCACCGCCCAGTCTCGTTGGGAGACTTAGCCCAAGCGGTGCCACCTCCTGGCCTAGGCAGTTGCACTTCCTGGTGCAATCAGGGTCCGAATGGTTAGCTCCATTCGGCCCAATTTCAATCTTTTCAAGGGCCCAATTGCCCCAAGATTAAGCTAATGGGATCACCTCCCATTTTCCAACTTAATCAACGTGCTAACTACGATTAAATCTAAGACAATTTCTACAGCTTTGCTCCAATGCGTCAATCGCTTCTTCCGGCGAGTTTCCGGCGAACTTCCGTCGATCATCTGATGAACCCTCGGTGATTCTTCTGCGGACTTCCGGCAAACTCCTGGACTTGCGACGATCCACTTGGCGAGTTCCGACGAGCTTCGCTTGGCAAGCTTCTGGACTTCTCGGATCTGTTCCCGCAGAACCTCCGACGACCGTCCGAACTTCCGTCGAACTCTCGAACTCCCAACGTGATCATGAACTTGACTCCGGCGCAACTCTTGCTGCTTGTCTAACTTTCATCGTAGTTAATCCTGCACAACAAAAACAAAACTTCGATCGAGACAATTAATCCTAAGCAATTAACCAAGTTGTCCGACATGTCATTGGTCCCTCGACGCTTCGTCCGATTCTTCGGCGCATCGTCCTCTCCTGCAGCCTATTGCCCAATCGGCCAGTTGACTCCGCAACTCTGATATCCTTGGCACAATACCCGCTCTTCTTGGCCCGATGCCCGATTCCACGGCCCGAAGCCTTCTGTCGATACGTCGACCGATCCACCGGCCCGACGTCCAATCTTCTGACATGTTCCTTCGGCACAACATGATTTTCCTGCTTTAATTGTCTCATCCTGATCGAAGCATCTTGCGTCACTCAAAACGCAGATTAAATCATAAATATATATCAAGTAGTTTCATTATCAAAATACGAGATTCAACAATCTCCTCCTTTTTTATGATGACAACCACTTGATGACGGAGTTAAACTTAACTCCCGGAGTCTAAACAGACTCCCCCTATCAATATGCCATATTTATAGAACCTTGAATTCAAACTGAATTCAAGTCATTGCAATATTCATCATGAATACTTGCAACACCTCAACATGAACATATGCATAAACTTATGCATCACATGTCATGTCATCAACATACTTTAATCAACATACTTCTCCCCCTTTGTCATCAACAAAAAGGAGAAGTATCACAATCAATCGTTTGTGATATTGATTCAACTCATTGCATGAAAAACATAGTATCAAGTTTTATCATCATGCAATCTTGGAGCTAGAAGATTTAGCAAGTGTTACATCATGCTTAGAACATTCATGTTATGCAAGTTTTATAGCATATAAGATAGCACTTTTGGTAATGTTCAAGATAGCAAGTTCTACATCATGCAAGCTAGCAAATTAGAGATGTTCAAGAAGGCAACTCTTGCTTCTTGAAAATTTTGCTCTCTTTAGACCAACAAGCTAGCAGTTTTTACGATATACAAGTTTCACAATATGTAAGCTAGCAAAGATTTCGAAAGCAAATGCAAGATAGCTTTCTTGTGTAAGCTCATGATTCTTGCTTCCTATTGCAATGTGCAAATTGCAAGTTTTGCTTCTTGAGATATTCAAGATAGTGATGTTCAAGAAGACAATTTTTCTTCTTGAAATAAGCAAGTTAGCAATCTTTGCTACTTAAGATAGGCAAGCTAGCAATCAAGTTTTTGCATCTTCTTGACTTGTACAAGCTAGCTATCTCCCCCTTTGTCATTGTAAAAAAGAAAGAGAGAATACAGTTTTGTAGTTCTTTTTTCCTTTTACAACGATTTCAAAATCATGACAAAGGATGAATAATCAAGTTATGAATGTCAAGACAATTTTTCATCATGAATATTTTATCATTGCATGCATCATTATCATAAGTTGAAGTATTACATGCATGATATCATATCACCATTCATAATTACATTAATGTTTCAATATAACAATTTCTTCTCAAAATGTGTTACTTGGCACACATAGCATTTTAAATCATGATTTACATCATATGCAATACATCACATCATAATTAGAAAGCACAAGTATTGCATGCATAATTGCACATCATAAATGTTTCATATCATGATGGTATCAATTTTGTCAAATTATATCCTACCATGCATGATCAAAACTTCTCCCTATTTTATCATTGAAAACAAGAAGAAAGGAGGGGGAAGAGCATAAAAGTGTTAAATATTTCAATCATTTCAAGGCATTTACATCATAGATCAAGTCATTATTTGTGATTCATCATAAAGCAAGTTAGTTTTCAATCATCACATAAGGCATTTAAGGAATTTTTGAAACATAGGAGAATGATTAATTTAAGCATACAATGTTTCAATCCAAATCAAGTCATGAATATCAATGCTTTCATATTGTGAGTATCAATTCATGAATACCACAAGATATTATTTGTGACTTTAATTTTGCAAGATCAAGATTATGATTTAGATAAAACTTATTCAAATCAAATCATTAACTTGAAATTCATAATCAAGTCATTAAAATTAATTTTGAGATTTAAAAAATATCATGAAATCATTAATCTCGATCAGATGGGAAAAGCATTTTTTTTTTAAGATATTCTTTTTCATCTAAGCATACCTTAGTCTTTATATGTCAAATTAAGATAAGCATGAAAGTTCAAGACATAAGGCAAAGAAATCTTGTATTATGAAATATATGATATCAAGGCTCATGATTCATTCGAAAAGATATAGTACAAAGAGCAACTTAAAACATTCTTATCAAGATCACATTTTAAAATATTCCAAGTTTCAAGATATCAATATGACACTTCATTGAATTGCATTTCATTTGAAGAACTCCTTTTTGATAAATGTAGGGAGCATAATGAACGATCTTGATTTATAAAGAAGTTCATGTTATAATTATCAAGATCATGATTATGATTATTCTCTTTAGCAAAGAATCACAAAAGCACTTTATTTTTGCATAAGAAATCTCATTGTATTATGATTTATAAATTCTTTTTCTGCACATGAATCATAGGAGATATGAATGTGAAACAAATCTTCGCAAGCAAAAACACTATCATTCATATTTCAAGATGGAATTTATAAGCAGGAATCATTTCATCAAACCCATTTTAGAAAAATATTTTTCATAAGTGTATGAGAAAATCTGATTGTTAGGATACCAATTGTTAAGTGAATCCGAAAATGAAATTAACACTTTCATATATTCAGACATGATTTTTGCTATAGATCTTGAAATTAAATCAAGAAGATCAAACAGGCTCATGATCATGGATAACTTAAAATATCATGCATAAAATTGTTAATAACCATTTAATATTACATCTTTATGCATTACTTTAAATCAAACGTGATTTCATTCAACAATGTTAATCAAACATGATACACATTATTACTTCTTAACCATGATTAAAATCATTTTGTTTGTTTATCATGCAATATTATCATTTTCGAAATTATCAGCATGATCATAATTTTTGTATTTTTATTTTTAAACATGTAATTTTCAAGAAAATCAATTCTAAACTAATAAAGAAAATATATCATGAAAGCATCAAGTAATTTTAAAATAAACCAAAGGCATTTTAATTACCTCAATGTCGTAGGCTGGTAAGGCGTAGTTTGCCGCCTCGCTTTTGTTGACTTTCTCGTCTTCAGAGGAGCTCGATTCATCCCAATTTTTGTTCTTCTTCTTGCGTTTAAAGCAAGTAGTTCCATTCTTTTTGCTTTTTAATTTTCGTTTCATTTGTAGTTTAAGTTCACCATCACTTGAGCTTACGCTCGAGTGGTCTTCAAATGTTCTATGTCCCAAATCCTTCCTATTCTTTGGAAGGTTGGTTTGTTCATCATTGTCCTCATCACTTGAGTCATCGCTCAAGTGGCATTTATTTGTCTAGAGTTCCAAATCCTTCATGTTCTTTGGAAGGTGATTGTGTTCAACAATTTCATCATGTGCATTGTGCACCATTTCATATGTCATCAATGAACCAATTAGTTCTTCAAGTGGTAAGTTGTTTAGATTTTTAGCTTCTTGTATTGCAGTTACTTTTGAATCCCACTTTTTAGAAAGAGAACGCAAAATCTTGTTTACGAGTTTAAAATTCAAAAAATATTTTCCAAGAGCTCTTAAACTATTGACGACATCCGTGAAACGGGTGTACATGTCGCCTATAGTCTCGCTTGGTTGCATTTGAAAAAGCTCAAAATTATGCAATAAAAAGTTAACTTTCGAGTCTTTGACTCTACTAGTTCCCTCGTGCGTGATTTCAAGAGTGCGCCAAATATCGAAAGCCGTTTCGCACAAAGAAACCCGATTGAACTCATTTTTGTCCAAAGCGCAAAATAACGCATTCATAGCCTTTGCGTTTAAAGAAAAATACTTCTTCTCCAAGTCCGACCATTCGTTCATCGGTTTAGAGGGAAGTTGAAAACCGTTTTCAATGATATTCCATAAATCCAGATTTAGAGAAATCAAGAAAACTCTCATTCGAGTTTTCCAATAAGTGTAGTCCAATCCGTTAAAGAACGGTGGACGAAAGACCGAAAAGCCTTCTTGAAGAGCCATTTCTCTCGGGTGTAAATCCGAAATGAGAAATACCCCGCTCTGATACCAATTGTTAGGATCAAGAGCACTAAGAGGGGGGGGGTGAATTAGTGCAGCAGAAATCTTTCAGCGATTAAAAACGAAAGCTGCGTTCGTTCGATAAAAAATGATTTCGATGTAAAAGTCGATTCTAAGATAACTTAAGATTAAGCGCAGTTTACGCAGTTTGCGTCTGAACGCAGTTTGCGTCTAAACTCAGTTTAGGTTTAAACGCAGTTTGCGTCTAAACACTATTTGCGCAGTTTACGTCTAAACACAGTTTGCGTCTTAAACGCAGTTTACGTCTAAGCGCAGATGACAGTTCGCAGTTATGAATGGAAACAAAGCGTAAGCGTAAACTGCAAAGAAACTTGTTCGTAAAAGCGCAGAAGACAGTTTGCAGTTATAAATGGAATCAAGACGTACACGTCATCTGCACAGAAACTCGTTTGTAAAAGCACAAAAGACAGTTTGCAGTTATAAACAGACTCAAGACGTAAATGTAACCTACGATGTGAAGATCGTACGAAAACACCGTTTTACATCTAAATGTAGATTCGGAAAGATTAGAACTTAGAAACTTGTTCGTAAAGGCACAGAGAGCAGTAGCTGTGTAAGAGGTTGCAGTAATGATAAAATGCTCAAAATAAAAGCAAACCAGAGATTTATTGTGGTTCGGTCAGTCTTGACCTACTCCACTTTTGGCTTCCTCCACCGATGAGGTTACCATCGTCAACTAAAGGCCTTCCTTCAATAGGCGAAGGCCAACTGCCCTTTTACAGTTTCTTCTCCTTTTGACAGGCTCAGGAGACAACCCTTACAGATCATTTCTCTCCTCTCTTTACAACTCAAGACTTGAAGAACAGAAAGAGGAGAACTTTTGGACTTTACACAAATTTTGAGCTCTTAGAATCACAGAAAAGATCAAGAATTCGGTGTGGATCTCTTGCTCTTTTTGTGCTGAATGGGTGGGGTATTTATAAGCCCCAACCCAATTCAAATTTGGAGCTCAAAACGATCAAATCCCGGAATTCCGGGATCAGGCGGTTGCACCTCCTGACTGGAGACGTTGCACCGCTTGGCAGAGCTCGGAGACTGAGCCCAGGCGGTTGCACCTCTCTATCAGGGGCGGTTGCACCGCCTGAGTCTGGCTCGGAGACTGAGCCCCAAGCGGTGCCACCTCCTGATTGAGGCGGTTGCACCTCTCTGCCAGAGCTCGAAGACCGAGCTCAAGCGGTGCTACCTCTCTGTCAGGGAGGTTGCACCGCCCAATCTAACTCGAAGACGGAGCTTAGGCGGTTGCACCTCCTGGCTGGGGCGGTTGCACCGCCCAGTCTCGCTGGGAGACTTAGCCCAGGCGGTGCCACCTCCTGGCCTAGGCGGTTGCACCTCCTGGTGCAATTAGGGTCCGAATGGTTAGCTCCATTCGGCCCAATTTCAATCTTTTCAGGGGCCCAATTGCCCCAAGATTAAGCTAATGGGATCACCTCCTATTTTCCAACTTAATCAACGTGCTAACTACGATTAAATCTAAGACAATTTCTGCAGCTTTGCTCCGATGCGTCAATCAATTCTTCCGGCGAGTTTCCGGCGAACTTCCGTCAATCATCCGATGAACCCTCGGTGATTCTTCTGCGGACTTCCGGCAAACTCCTGGACTTGCGACGATCCACTTGGCGAGTTCCGACGAGCTTCACTTGGCAAGCTTCTGGACTTCTCGGATATGTTCCCGCAGAACCTCCGACGACCGTCCGAACTTCCGTCGAACTCTCGAACTCCCAACGTGATCATGAACTTGACTCCGGCGCAACTCCTACTACTTGTCTAACTTTCATCGTAGTTAATCCTGCACAACAAAAACAAAACTTCGATCGAGACAATTAATCCTAAGCAATTAACTAAGTTGTCCGACATGTCATTGGTCCCTCGACGCTTTGTCCAATTCTTCGGCGCATCGTCCTCTCCTGTAGCCTATTGCCTAATCGGCCAGTTGACTCCGCAACTCCGATATCCTTGGCACAATACCCGCTCTTCTTGGCCCGATGCCCGATTCCACGGCCCGAAGCCTTCTGTCGATACGTCGACCGATCCACCGGCCCGACATCCCATCTTCTGACATTTTCCTTCGGCACAACATGATTTTCCTGCTTTAATTGTCTCATCCTGATCGAAGCATCCTGCGTCACTCAAAACGCAGATTAAATCATAAATATATATCAAGTAGTTTCATCATCAAAATATGAGATTCAACAGATATGATACTTAGAACTTCAGAAGACCACTTGAGAGAAAACTCAAGTGATGAGGACTGTGACGATGACTTGGCACTTCTAACAAGAAAATTAAAAAAATTCATTAAAAGAAACAAGTTTAAGAATGACACAAAAAATAAACTTGAACCCAAGAAGGACCAAGTTATTTGCTACGAGTGCGAAAAGCTGGGACACTACAAAAGTGATTGTCCCCAAGTCAAAAAGAAAACATCAAAGAAGAAAGCACTCAAAGCAACGTGGGATGACTCGAGCGCGTCCGAAGAAGAGGAGTCCAACACCAAACAAGTTGCTCATTACGCCTTAATGGCCATCGGAGAGGAGGTAACGAATTTAATAGATACAGATTTATCATTTGATGAATTATTAAATGTCTTCCAAGACTTTTTTTGGTAAGTAAAAGTAAATTGATTATGTGTAAAGTTTCTACAAATAGCTTTATCTATACAAGTCATAGACAAAGCCAAGTAACTCATAGAGTGCAAATGCAATAGTTATGACTACATATGCTGTAGACTATAACTACCTGTGGGTACTTTATTTGGCATCATTCCCAAGATCTTTAGCTAATAGCAAAATTAAATTTGATAAAAATATCTTTTTCACTTCGGGTGAAGTGCTCGGTTTTGAGATCATGCTCTATACAGGATCTTGAGTCTCTAATAATCTCTTTCAAGAGCTGAGCATTGTTTGTGTGTTGACATTCAAAGATTCTATTACATCTCTCCTTCCACATCCACCAAATAGCGCATCTGAAAGTAACCTTTGCCAGTTGTGTAAGAGGCCCTTTTCTTGAGAAACATTGCATAAGGTCGCCTAGTTCTTGGTGCAAGTTTGGTTGTGGTAGTCTATTGAGTTCAAATCGCTAGAGAATCTCCTTCCATATCTATTTTGTATCACAAACAAAATAGACGTGGTCAACAGTTTCTTCTTGTTGCAAACAAAGGGAGCATCGGTTAACATGATAGATACCTCTTCTTTTCATATTGTCTATTGTAGGTAGTTTATTGAGAAGGGCCTGCTATGTACATAAGGAGTGTCTTTGTGATCCCGATCGATCCCATGTCCAACTGCTTGGGACCCACTTGTTATTTCTTTGCCTAATTTGATTCCATGCGGTTGTGGCACTAAATTTGTCATTGTCATGAGGCCAAATAAGTATATCTGAAGAGTTGTTCCTGATTGGAATAGCTATGATAGTCGGCCAAAGTGATAACATTTCGGGAGAAATAGGATTAGGGGGACACCAGGTACCGTTAGCAATGAACTCGGAAACCTTCCAATCTTTGGGAGCCCCAAGATCTTTTCGTTTTCTGTCGCCATATAATTGAAATATACTCTTCCCATTCACCCAAGGATCGTACCACATATTAGTACTAGTTCCAGAAGAGATTGCATACGAAATGTGTTTGATTAGCCAATTCCTTGCCTTTAAAATTCTTTTCCAAGCTGTAGAGTGGTATGTTCTTATTGAAATTTCCCAGATTGATTCCTTTGAAAGATACATAGCAGAAACCCATTCTGACTATAAGGAACATTTGTTTTGCAAAAGATCCCCAATTATTGTACCAGGCATGCTTGATTCCAATCTCTAGTATTTCTCAAGTTTAGCCCCCCTTCATCTTTCGGTTTGCAAATGCTATCCCAATTTACAATATGCATTGCCTTATCATTTGTGTCATTCCAGAAGAAGTTCATTAATAACCGTTCAATATATTGGAGAAGTCCAGCAGGCAGAAGAAATGCATTACACCAATATATAGAGTAGGAGTGCAATATAGAACGGATGAGTTTGAGTCGTCCTGCTTTAGATAGAAGCCTATTTTTCCAAGAAGAAATTCTATTCTTTATTTTATGCAGGATAGGCTGACAGTGGGTTTTGTGAATGTGTTAGGACTCTAGCTTGGAGAGTCCTAATTAAGAGGGACATTCATGTAAAAATGTTAGGACTCTAGCTAGGAGAGTCCTAATTGAGAGGGATATTCTGTTAGGACTCTAGCTAGGAGAGTCCTAATTGAGATGGGCATTCATGTAGGAGGTTTTTTCTTAGAGAAGAATTAGGAGTTGTAAGGGAATAGGAGTCTTGAGTAGGAGTCTTATTAGGAGTTGGTTAGAAGTAAGAGTCTTAAGTAGGAGTCCTATTAGGAGTTAGGGTTTAGAAGCCCTATAAATAGCCATGTATTCCTTCTCTTTTCATAAGCAATAGATGAATCTTTTCTGCAGCCTTTGAGTAGCAACTTGGAGGGAGGAACCCCTATAGAGTTCCAAGGAGGCCGATCCCCTAAAGAGATCAACCCCAAGTTTAGAATTTGCAAGGGTTCTAACACCTGGTATCAGAGCAGCGTTCTTGGCATCTCGCTGCCCTTCCACAGCCATCCATCAACCCTCTACAACCATCCAAAGCAATTCCCATAATTGCTTAAAAGATCGTCACAGAATTCCGCCATCATCTCCACTACCGCGGATCATCCTTTGATCTCCCCGTGAATTGCAACAGGTTCTGGTTTCCTACCTTACTGCTGCTGCAATTTAGTTATCCTTATTCAAAAATCCAAAAAAAAAAAAATTGTTCCTATATTGCTACATAAACTTTTCGTCACAAAGTTTTCATCTCTACGACGAAAGATACATTGCAGAATTCCAACCGCATAACACCATCTGTTTGATCTTGCTACTGTGCTTTTTCTATCCAAATTTCTACAATATTTTTATGACATCATTGACACTTCCTAACAGTGGATTTCCCTTTGGTTTCATCAAAAAATTCTCAATATAAATTACTGATTTTTTATGTCCAATCTGCTGCACTTGAATTGCAGAATTCAAGCCGCATAGCACCTCCTATTTGATCTTGCTACTATGCTTTTTCTATCCAAATTTCTACAAAATTTTTATGACATCTTTAACACTTCCTAACAGTAGATTTCCCTTTGGTTTCATCGAAAAATTCTTAATATAAACTACTGATCTTTTATGTCCAATCTGCTGCACTTGAAAATCTATGCTGCAGAAAATTTCAGCTGCATATCGTTGCCTTAACCCATCTATTTGTAATCTTTTTTGAATGAAATTTCTTATACACTTCATAGATCATCTTGGCTTCCATCTAAAATTGATCTATTAAGAAATTCATCTCTAAAAACGATTTTATGTTGCTGCAAATTTTCATCGTAACCCGCTAAAATTTTTCGACGATAATTCTGCAATTGCAACTTGCACCAATTTCCTTGCTATTATACTGCCGAAATTTTCTTGATTAAATTAGATATCCTTGCTGTCATATAAACTGTGATTTTGTTATCAATTCCCTCCTCAATTCTCTCAAGTTTTTGGTGGAAATTATGTCGAGAAACCGTTGTTTCTTCGACGATAATTCTACTCTTACAAGACAGCACATACTTGCTGCAACTTCCACGGATTTCTGTCAAACCTTTGCTACCATCTACCATAGATCCAAAACTTTCATCCACAGCCCTAAAACTCTACCAAACCACACCCTCAAACTGCACCCAAAACAGCCACAAAACAAGCCTAAACCGCAGCCTACATCCACCAATCCACCAACACTTTCGACCATCACTTCTCTCAACCTATACATGCCTTTAACTCAACAGCAAAAGAGAGATCTTAACATCATTGATTTGGGGCCATATACTATGGTATCTAAGGAGGCAATCAATGCTAAATTTGAAGCTTTGGATGCGCGAATGGAGGATAAGATTCGGACGCTCTTTACCGAACTCAGATTGAGCCGACCACTAAGCCCGAAGAAATCATATCAAGGAGAGAGCTTTGCCCAATCACACCAAGCCCGAAGAGATGACTTCCAAGGGAGGGTAGGCTCTATGACCAACCCCAACTATCCATGGATGAGAGTGGACTTCCCTAGATGGGAAGAAGGAGACCCGATTGGTTGGATCTCGCGCGCGGAGCGATATTTTTGGTACCACAAAACTGCAGATGTATCTATGGTGAAAATTGCAGCTATACATCTTGAAGGGGATGCTATACAGAGGTTTGACTGGTTTGAACATACTTATGGAGTCCTTTCATGGCGACAATTCAAAGAATGACTGCTGATTCGCTTCAGACTAACCGATTACGAGAATATTGACGAACAACTAGCAAAGATCCAACAAACCTCCACCATTCAGGAGTACCAAACTAGGTTTGAAAGGTTATCTAATCAAACTCATGATTGGTCTCAAAAACAGCTATTGAGGACATTCATTGAGGGCTTGAAGCCAGAGATCCGAGGATAAGTTAAAGCGCGACAACCGTATACGCTTATGGCAGCCATCTCTTTTACACAACATCAAGAGGAGCAATTGAACCATGAAGCTCGGAGGACTAGGGTCGCTCCTCAACCAGTAATATTGAAGCCCTCAGCCCCCCCTACTGTTGACCAAGTCCCTACACCAAAGAGGTTAACAAGAGAAGAGTTTCGGGAGCGATATGCGAAGGGGTTATGTTGGCATTGTGATGAGCCGTGGAGCCGTGAGCATCGCTGTAGTAAAGGGGGACTTCTTATGATTGAACTGATAGAAGAAGAAATCATTGAACATCCAGAAGAGAGCCTTGAACATGAAGAAGAAGAGCCACAACCGATCAAAGTTACGGTATATACACTAGCTGGCTACTCAAACCCGCAAACGATGAAAGTTGGAGGCCTTCTCAAACAACAACCGGTCACTGTTCTCATCGACAAGGGTAGCACTAATAACTTCCTAAACAGTAAGGTTGATGTCCATATGAACTTACCTATTGAGAATTGCAGTAGGTTTGTCGCTAAGGTCGCCAACGGACGGATTTAGAAGTGTGATCATAGGTGCTCGCAGGTGAAACTGTTGCTGCAGGACCAAGAGATAATTGCATTATGAGGCCATACTCAGAATTAAATGGTTGATGACATTAGGTGATATTTCTTGGAATTCTATGCAACTATTTATAAAATTTTACAGTAAGGAGAAACAGGTGATACTGCATGAGAAACGTGAGGGCGACGTAACGATGATTTGCACACAACAAATAGAGAAGGTTTTGTATAAAGCATGCAGTGGTTTTTTGGTACAACTTGAGCAGCAAACTAAGGGTGAGCCAACAAAATTTGAAGATCCAAATCTACATCCTTTGCTTGCTGAATTTTCAGATATATTTGACGAACCGTGCAACCTACCTCTTACCCGTCGGCATGATCATTGTATAACGATTCTTCAAGGCAAATCTGCAGCAAATGCTCAGCCATATCAGTATCCATATCTCCAAAAGGATGAAATAGAAAGGATTGTAAAAGAGATGCTTAAAACAGGAGTTATTCGGCCATGTTACAGCCCCTACTCTTCACTGGTACTCCTCATACGAAAGAAGGATGGAATATGGCGATTATGTGTTGATTACCGAGCTCTCAATGGCATAACCATCAAGGATAAATACCCTATTCCAATAGTAGATGAGTTGCTAAGGGAGCACAAATCTTCACAAAGCTGGACCTTTGATCTGGGTATCATCAAATACAAGTATGCGAAGAAGACATATCGGAAACCACCTTTTGAACACACAACAACCACTATGAATTTTTGCTTTCTTCAAAAGAAGGTGGAATATCTTGGGCATATCATATCAGAGGAAGGTGTGGTAGTAGACCCCTTCAAAATTGCTACATGGCTTTCTGGGTTTAACAGGCTACTATTGCAAGTTCATGAAAAACTATGGAGAGATTAGTGCACTAGTTACTTCCTTACTGAAAAAAGATGTCTTCCATTGGTCAGACAGATCCTCCGTTGCCTTCGATAAACTTAAGGCAGCCATGACGACGACGCCGGTGCTAACACTACTAGATTTCAACTAACCCTTCATTATTGAGGCCGACGCATCTGGAGTCGGAATTGGAGCCATTCTCATTCAAGATGGTCAACCACTCACATACACTAGTAAGGCATTATCTCCCTCCCATCAAAATAAGTCAATATATGATAAGGTGATGCTCGTCATTGTGCACGCAACAACGCGGTGGAGACCCTACTTGATTGACTGACGATTTCAAATTAAAACCGACCATAAAAGCCTCAAGTACTTTTTGGAGCAAAAAATATCATCCCTTGAGCAGCAAAAAAGGGTAATAAAACTTCTTGGATTTGATTATGAAATAACTTATAAAAAGGGGAAAAAGAATGTTCTTGCATATGCGCTTTCGCAACTACCCGAGCAAGTTGAAGTTTCGGTCGTTTCACTTTCGACCAACGACTTTCTTAAGGATATTAAGATGGAATGGCAGGAAGATTCAGATACTAGTAAGATTATAAAAAAATTGGAGGAAGCACCAAGCCCCATGGCTCATTACAATTGGGACTCCAAAGAATTACACTATAAGGGACGCATTGTGCTTGTGACAAATTCTACTTGCATCTTCAAGAGCAGATTTTGGACAAAGTTATTCCATATGCAGGGTACTAAATTGAAAAGGAGTACGACATATCACCCACAAACCAACAGCCAGCCGGAAGTTTTAAACAGGTGCTTGGAGACAGCCCAAAGCCACCCACCAAATATGACTACCCAAAGAGAACTCCAGACCCAGCCAAGTGCCATTATTGATCGACGGATCATGACTCGACGACGACGACCCACTAATGAAGTGTTAATGCAGTGGGCGAACCTACCAATAGAAGATGCCACTTGAGAGAACTATGACGACTTGAAGATCAAATTCCTAGAATTCACGAATCATCAGCCTCGAGGACAAGGCTGATTTGAAGAGGGCGGCGGGTCTGTTAAGACTCTAGCTTGGAGAGTCCTAATTGAGAGGGACATTCATGTAAAAATGTTAGGACTCTAGCTAGGAGAGTCCTAATTGAAAGGGATATTCTGTTAGGACTCTAGCTAGGAGAGTCCTAATTGAGATGGGCATTCATGTAGGAGGTTTTTTCTTAGAGAAGAATTAGGAGTTGTAAGGGAATAGGAGTCCTGAGTAGGAGTCTTATTAGGAGTTGGTTAGAAGTAAGAGTCTTAAGTAGGAGTCCTATTAGGAGTTAGGGTTTAGAAGCCCTATAAATAGCCATGTATTCCTTCTCTTTTCATAAGCAATAGATGAATCTTTTCTGCAGCCTTTGAGCAGTAACTTGGAGGGAGGAACCCCTATAGAGTTCCAAGGAGGCCGATCCCCTAAAGAGATCAACCCCAAGTTTAGAATCTGCAAGAATTCTAACAGAATGCCTGTGGATATGAGCGGGAGACCCAAATAAGGAACTGGCAGGCTTCCCTCACTAACCCCCAAAGTTTGTGCAATAAAGACCTTATCCTCAACGTAAGGGCTCATATATACTTTACTTTTCACATGATTTAACTAAAGTCCAGAAACCATACCAAAGTCATTCATAATAGTAGCCAAGTACTTTACTGACTCCTACAGCATTGGCTTTCTCCCATGGGCGACGATACTATAGCAACGATCTGATCTCCCTTACTGTAGTGGTGATCGGATCTCCTGCAGCGTCGGCTTCTCCCCAAGGGCGACGATACTATAGCGGCGACTAGATCTCCCTAGGGCGATGGTACTGTATCGGCGATCTGATATACTACGATGGTGGCTTTTCCCTATGGAGACGATTCTATAGCCGCGACCAGAAGAGGGATCAAACATGGCAGCGACGGCCCCTAGGGCTGGTGACGGTGGCGGGAGGGTTGATACGATGGTAAGACTCCCTACCGTTACCCCTCAATTGGCTCCTCCTCTATATCCTCTCCAGAGAGAAACTCCTTCAACGAAACAGCATCGAAGTAGGTCGCGCTCTAGATTGCGGCAACCGACCCTCATTTCCAGTGACCCGAGGCCTTGGACTAGCTTCTTCAAGGCTCCGGTTGGAAGTCCGGATCTAAGCTTGGAATTCTTTACTCCAGAAGTTCAGGCTGATAAGAAGATTGTTGTATACGAGACTACTGATTCAGCAGAGCTTATTGAGACATGGTCTATGGCGATTGTTGGCTATGTGGTAGGTCTCAAAACATCTTATTTCCCACTCTCGATGGGGAATATCGTCATTTGATCTTCATATGCTGGAGAACGGATTCTTTGTTTGCAAGCTATACTCTGAAGAAGATTTACAATGGGTCCTCGAAGTATTCTGGACTATTCGCAGCCATCCAATGATTCTACGACGCTGGTCTCCTGATGTCCATTTGGAGTTAGATAGCCTACAGTCTATTCCATTATGGGTATCCCTTCAAGGTCTTCCTCTACATCTTTGGAGTCGACGTTTTATTGCAAAGTTATGTAGCACTCTGGGACAGCCACTCTACATCGACAAAGCAACAGCTGCTCAGACGAGATTAGCATTTACACGAGCATGTGTACTGGTTTCTTCCGACGAAGATCTTCTTGATGGGAACACTCGGAAGGTACATGTCTCATATTCCTGGAAGCCACAACGATGTCAGCATTGCTTATCTTTTGGTCATGCAAATGGAGCTTGTCAGCAAACTCCAAAACAAATCACAAAGGTCTATCGACCACGTCAAGCACCTCAGCAACAAAGCGAGTCTTCTCTAATGGTAGTAGCACCGATGGTGGTGAAGACTATTGAGCATTCCGACTTGCAAGGACAGCACCGCAGATAGAAGGACAAATCCAAAACTATATCTCTTCCTATAATGTCGGAGCCTTCCACAATAGAGGTTTCCCTTGGTACTAGTGGACAGGAGAAACATAAGTCAGGAACTTCATCTCTTCCAATATCATTGGATCCGTCCACAATAACTCAACAAACTCAGGCCCAAACAAATCTCGCCAGCGAGGATATTCTTCCTCAACAAACTCAGGCTACAACAAACATTGCCAACAAGGATATTCTGTCTCAACAAACTCATGCCCCAACAAACCTCTCTAGCCAGGCTACTCCAACAAGTACTATCCAGGATATTGTGCTGCAACAATCTTATCGTGCTTCAACAAACCCTGCCAATCAAGACCACATGATTCAAGGTATTTTAAAGTTTAAAAATCTGCAAGTTGTAGATGAAGTGGATAAATATATGAATAAAGCCATAAAAGGTAAGGATATTGTGCGGGAGGAAAATACAAAACCGAAGGATAAGAAAAAGGATGGTACAGTCCATCCAAAGTCATAGGATGAATACCTTACCACCTTTTCATTTCTTTATTACTAATAAAGATAACATGTTGGAATATTCGCGGACTTAATAAGCCGGAGAAATGTTAGGGAGCTCAACAGAATAATCAAGTCTGCCGCATGTGATATTGTTATTCTAGTAGAAACGAAAATTAAACAATCGCGCGTTCAAGCTCAAAAGAATTTAATATGGCCGGACGCAGAACTATTTACCAATGACTCAAATGAAACATTTGGTAGAATATGGGTCTTATAGCATCCTAACTCTATTAATGCTTGGTTTATTTCTGCTACTGATCAATTCATTCATCATAAGGTAGAGGACAAAAAGAATGGCTGTCAATTCAATTTCACTGGTATATATGCTTCAAATAGTATGCAAGAAAGAAATACTCTTTGGTTTGACTTAACTAATATTGCAAATGGCTGTCTCAATGTACCTTGGATTGTTCTTGGAGACTTTAATATTGTTCGATACACAAATGAAGAAGAGGGGGGTAGACAACTTTCAGAAAGCCAGCTTCAAAGTTTTAATGATTACATTGACACTACAGCTTTGTTTGATATGAAATCTGTGGGTAATTGGCTCTCCTGGAGTAATCAAGGTGCAGCTAACAGAAAAATAATGGCTCGACTTGATAGGTGTTTGATTAATCATGAATGGTTAACAGTTTTCCCATATTCACTTCTTGAGTATGGTGCTCCTTTATTTTCTGACCATTCTTTAATGTATATACACGCAAACAAAGCGACACCAAGAGGCAAGAAACCGTTTAGATTCTTTAACATGTGGAGTACTCATCATCAATTTCTTGATGTTATCAAATCTGCTTGGAATGTTAATGTGCATGGATCCCCCCCTTACATCTTATGTCAAAAGCTCAAAGCCTGTAAAGTAGCACTAAAGGAGTGGAATACAAATACCTTTGGCAATATTACCACCACAGTTCAATTTTGCAGGAAGGAACTAATGTCATTGCAACATGAGCTGTAACTTCAGCCAAATGATGAGAATATTATCTACAAAGAGATAGAAGCTAGAAATAACTTCATGCAAGCCTTAAAACAGGAGGAAAGTTTTACAAAGCAGAAGTCTCGACAGCATTGGCTTACACTAGGAGATTCCAATACTAAATTTTTCTATGCTTCAATTGCTACTCGAAGGGTTGTTAACCGTATCAGCAAATGCAGAGACAAAGATGATAATCTTATTGAGAATTTAGATGAGGTTAAAGCACACACAGAGCAATTTTTTTATTCCTTACTCAATCAAGCTGGGAAAACTAATAACATTGATGTGGAGCCGACTAGAAAACTTGATTCGGAAGCTATTTCAATCCTCAATGCCCCAATTACAGACGACGAAATTATATGTGTTGTCTTTAAGTCACCAAAGCACAAAAGCCCAGGTCCAAATGGATTTCCAACTGAATTTTACCAAACTGCTTGGTCTATTATTGGAAATGATGTGATCAAGGCTTGCCAACATTTTTTCTCTTCAGGTCATATTCTTAGAGAGATGAATTTTACTTTTATTTCTTTAATTCCGAAGAATGCAGGGGCTGATTCACTAGAGAACTATCGACCCATATCATTATGCAACTTTATTTACAAAATCATCTCCAAAGTATTGGCAAATAGAATGCAAAAGGTAATACACAAGATCATTAGCCCAAATCAAGCTGCTTTCATCAAAGGGAGAAGTATACATCATAACATTTTGCTTGCTAATGACTTGGTCAAAGATTTGCATTCAAAAGCAAGAGGGACAAAAATATGTTTTAAAGCTGATTTACGGAAAGCCTTTGATTCAATTAATAGGAAATTTATCTAAAAGATGCTCCTCGATATGAACTTCCCACAACAATGGGTTAATTGGATTCAATCTTGCTTGGAAACTCCAAAGCTTTCGATACTCTTTAATGGCTCACCTATTGGTTTTTTTGGGAGCACGAATGGCATCCGACAAGGTGATCCACTCTCTCCGTATCTCTTTACTATTGCGATGGAAGGACTTAGCTGTATGTTGGAACATGCAGTCTTAAATGGCAGCATTAAGGTACCCAATGCTGGCTCTATTCATATATCATAGATAACATTTACAAATGATTTACTTATCTTTCTCCTTCCATGACTTATTTGATGAATGCAAGATTATTAGCAGAAAATACAAATTGCTAAAAAAGGAGCATGATAGTCTTACTTATAATTTCGATAAGTTAAAAATTGAATATCATGATAGTTTAGGTTCATGCATAAAATGTCATGATCTAGAGACTCTCCAAAATGAAAACTTGCTACTTAAAGTCTTTGAACATGATCCTTACAAACAAGGGTCACGTTCCCAAAAGAAGTGGAATCGGATTTGTGAGAAGTCCTCACTAAAATCCGACCACCTTCATAAAAGGCCCCATCTTACATGTTCGACACCAAAGCAAATGTAACTTTTGTTGCAAACTTGGACACAAAACGCATTACTGTCCATTCAAGAAAATTAGTCTGAACAGATTAATTTGGGTTCCTAAAGGAACCATGATAAATTCTATGCAACATGATAAAAAATGTAGATCTATTTTTGAGGCACCCAAAAGCAAATGGGTACCTAAAGATCATCCTTTCTTGTAGGAACCTATATCATCGCAAGCTAGGAGCAAGAGATGGTACCTTGACAGTAGATGCTCAAGGCATATGACCGGAGATCCATCTCAATTCTCTAAGCTCACTAGCATAGACGAAGGCTATGTCACCTTCGGAGACAACAACAAGGGTAAAATCATTGGCAAAGGAACCATAGGTAACAAATCCAACTTCTTTATTGAAGATGTTTTGTTAGTTGATGGTTTAAAACATAACCTCTTAAGCATTAGTCAATTATGTGATAAAGGATATATTGTCAGATTCGAATCTAATGCTTGTATCATTGAAAAACCACACAAAAACACGTCTATGATTGCATTAAAACAAAATAACGTATACACTATTGACATCAATGATTTGTGTAATGAAATCATTGTGGATGACTATAGCAGATACACATGGACTTACTTCTTAAAACAGAAAAATGAATGCTTTAGATATTTTGCCAAGTTTTGTAAACTTGTTCAAAATGAGAAGGGTTCTATGATTTCGTCAATTAGAAGTGATCACGGTAGTGAATTTCAAAACCATGTTTTCCAAGAATTTTGTGAACTCAATGGATACAACCATAATTTCTCTACTCCTAGAAATCCTCAACAAAATGGAGTAGTAGAAAGAAAAAATCAAAATTCACAAGAAATGGCAAGAACCATGTTGAATGAACATAGCCTACCCAAATATTTTTGGGTCGAAGCCGTAAACACTGCATGCTATATTTTGAATAGAGTTCTAGTAAGACCCTTACTCACCAAAACTCTCTATGAGTTATGGAACAACAAAAAACCCAATGTTTCATATTTTAAAGTCTTTTGGTGTAAGTGTTTTATCTTGAATGAAAAAGATAACTTAGGAAAATTTGATGCTAAATCCGATGAAAGAATCTTTCTTGGTTATTCTTCGGTTTCTAAAGCTTTTCGTATCTTCAATAAAAGAACTTTAATTATTGAAGAATCCATTCACATTGTTTTCAATGAGATTTTCGAAATCAGGAAAAATGATTTTGATGATGATGTTAATTTTGATTCCTTGAATTTAAATGAAACCCTATATCCAACTAGCTACTTGGATGCATCTACTTCCGAAACATCCTTACCCAAGGATTGGAAGTATGTAGATGCTCATCCTAATGACCTAATCTTAAGAGACACATGAAAGGGGGTTCAAACACGTTTTTCTCTTAAAATTTTTTGTTCCAACGCCACTTTTCTCTCCCAAATTGAACCCAAATGTGTTGACGAAGCCATGAAAGATTATTCATAGATTATCGCAATGCAAGATGAATTAAATCAATTTGAGAGAAATGAGGTGTGTAAGCTTGTTCCTAGGCCAAATGACCATTTAGTTATTGGTACTAAATGGGTTTTTAGAAACAAGCAAGATGAATATGGTATCGTGGTTAGAAACAAGGCTAGATTAGTGGCCAAAGGTTTCAACTAAGAAGAATGTATTGATTACAAAGAAACCTTCGCTTTTGTGGCTCGATTAGAAGCCAAAAGGATGCTCCTTGCCTATGCTAGTAATAATAATTTTAAGTTGTTTCAAATGGATGTTAAAAGAGCTTTTCTTAATGGCTTTATTATTTCCGTAGAAGTCTATGTTGAACAACCTCTTGGATTTGAAAATAATAGCCTCCCTAATCATGTGTTTAGATTAACTAAAGCTCTCTATAGTTTAAAACAAGCTCCGAGAGCTTGGTATGAGAGACTTAGTTATTTTCTTATTGAAAATAATTTCACAAAAGGCAAGGTTGATACTACATTGTTCATCAAGAATTTTGAAAATAATTTTCTCATTGTTCAGATTTATGTTGATGATATTATCTTTGGTTCTATAAATGAATCTCTTTGTGAATCTTTTGCTAAAACTATGAGTCTTGAATTTGAAATGAGTTTAATGGGAGAATTAACATTCTTCTTAGGCTTACAAATCAAACAACTAAGCAATGGCATCTTTATTAGTCAAACTAAATATGCTATGAATTTGCTAAAAAAGTTTAATGTGAATAGCTCAAAAGCTATTAACACTCCTATGAGTACCTCCACTAAGTTAGAAATTGATAAAAGTGGAGAAAGCTTCGATCAAAAAACTTATAGGGGCATGATAGGAAGTTTACTTTACCTCACTGCAACTAGACCAGATATCATGTTCAGTGTAGGACTTTGTGCTAGATTTCAATCAAACCCTAAGATATCTCATATCAAAGCAGTTAAAAGAATACTTAGATATCTTAATGGTACCACAAATCTAGGATTATGGTACCCAAAATCAGAGAATCTTGAGTTAATTGCTTATGCTGATGCGGACTTTGCTGGCTGTAGACTAGATAGAAAAAGCACATCAGGAACATGTCAATTTTTAGGACATGCCATTGTTTCCTGGTCATCTAAGAAATAAAATTCGGTTGCACTATCAACAACCAAAGCTGAATATATTGCAGCAAGTGCATGTTGTGCACAAGTTGTATGGATGAAAAACACCTTAGAAGATTATAAAGTTCATCTTAAAGATATTCCCATTAAATGTGATAACACAAGTGTAATATGTTTAACAAAGAATCCTATACAACACTCAAGAACAAAATATATTGATATTAGACATCACTTTATACGAGATCATGTTACTAATCATGATGTAATCATAGAGTTCATTGACACTAAACATCAACTAGCGTATATTTTTATAAAAGCTCTAAGTGAAGAACAATTTGATTTTCAAAAGAAGAGAATTAGGAATGTTGATGTGTCCGAATACATAAACTTGTTGAAATTATTTTTCGGACTTTATTGATTGATTGATCAATTTCACTTAATTGCTATGATGATTTTACACAATTACATGTTAAAAATTATGTGTATGAATATAAAAATTTCCATGATGATAAGCATATTTTGTCTTCATGATCATATTTGAAAATCAATAGCACAGTCTCATCCAAATGCATGAAAGTCTTAATTTCGTTTTCGGATTCTCTTAAAAATCGGAGTTTCTTGATACATTATCCTCTTCCGGACTTAATACAGCATATGTCATAACGACTTTAATTCTCATCATTGTTGACATATGAAATACATCTCTCATACACCTATGTGAAGAATATTCTTTAAAGAAATAGATTTAATAAAATGATTCCTGATTATATGAATGATAGTGTTTTTACTAACAATGATTCGTTTCTAATACATATCTTGATCCTTGTGAAAATGAAGCAAGATTTAATCTCTCATCAATTTTAACTTCATTTAAAGTAAACTCATAAATAGATGGTGGAGATGCGGGGTAAAAACAGAATTGATATCTCCATGTCATGGTTGCATAATTGACTCACTATTGAAAATGACATGAACCTAGTAAAGGCATCACACTTATGCTCAAAATTCGCTCCTGGTATCACAATTACCATGCTTTTTGTTGATGACAAAGGGGGAGAAATATATGAGTATTAATGCCAGGCTTGCATCACCAAGAGATATATGAATTGCTATGCTATGATTGATATAATTTGCATAATGCCTTGCTTGTATCATGCCAAGATATCAAACAAAAAATCTTACTTCACAGTTTTACATGTTGATATCTTACAATATAATGAATTGCTACTATTACCATCATTCAAACTTGTAATGTAAATTTTGAAAATGAATGTCAAGCCTTGACATTATCTTCAGAGAGATACATCATGATGGGAGTATTGATAAGTTTAAATGATTTTAACATATCAATATGTCTCTTGAATTCAAAGGTTTTGAATTCAAGAATGACTTATCTCAAGTATGGCATATAGATAGGGGGAGTTAAGGTTAACTCCATTATCAATTGATTGTCATCATCAAAAAGGGAGAGATTGTTGAATCTCGGATTTTGATGATGAAGTCAATTGTCATTTGTTATCTAATGTATATGTTGAGATAAGTGTGCAGGATTAACTACGATGAAAGTAAGATATGCAGCAGGAGTTGCGCTAGAGTCAAGACAATGATCACGTTGGGAGTTCGAGAGTTCGACGGAAGTTCGGACAGTCGTCGGAGGTTCTGCGGGAACAAATCTGAGAAGTCCATGAGCTTGCCAAAGAAGCTCGTCGAAACTCGCCAAGTGGATCGTCGCAAGTCCAGGAGTTTGCCGGAAGTCCGCAGGAGCATCACCGAGGGTTCATCGGATGATCGACGGAAGTTCGCCGGAAGCTCGTCGGAAGAAGCGATTGACGCACCGGAGCAAGTTGCAGTAAATGTCTTAGGAAATATCGTAGTTAGCATAATGATTAAGTTGGAAATGGGAGGTGATCCCATTAACTTAATCTTGGGGCAATTGGGCCCTTGAAAAACCCAAATTGGGCCGAATGGATCAACCCATTCGGACCCTGATTTCTGCCAGGCGGTTGAACCGCCCAAGCCCGGCGGTGGCACCGCTTGGGCTCAGTCTCCAAGCGAGACTGGGTGGTGCAACCACCCCTGATAGGAGGTGGCACCGCTTGGGCTCAATCTTCGAGTTCTGGCTGAGCGGTGCAACCACCTCAGTCAAGCGGTGGCACCGCTTGAGCTCGGTCTTCGAGCTCTGGTTGGAGGTGCAACCGCCCCTAACAGGAGGTGGCACCACCCAGAGGCTCAGTCTTCGAGCTCTGCCAGGCAATGCAACCGCCTCAGTTAGGCGGTGCAACCGCTAGTTCCCAAAATTCCAGGAATTGATAGTTTTGAGCTCCAAATTCAAATTGGGTTGGGGCCTATAAATACCCCACCCTTTCAGTACTGAAAGGGCACTCAATCCATCAAAATCCTGATCTTATTCTATGATTTTTAGAGCTCAAAATTGTTGTAAAGGCCAAAAGTTCTTCTCCCTCTTTTCTTCCAAGTTCTGATCTTTAAAGAGAGGAGAGAAAATTCTGTAAGGGTTGTCTCCTAAGCCCATCAAAAGGAGTGAAACTGTAAAAGGGTGGTTGGCCTTCGCCTATTGAAGGAAGGCCTCTAGTTGACGTCGGTGGAGGAAGCCAAAAGTGGAGTAGGTCAAGATTGACCGAACCACTCTAAATCTTGGTTTACATTTACTTTGAGCATATTATCTTTACTGCAAACCTCCTCAAAATCTTACTGCTTTCTGCACATATACGATTGGGTTTCAAGCTTTGCACTTTCCGAATCGGTGTTTAGACGTAAATCAGTTTTATCATACGATCATCATATTTCAGTTTGCGTTTATGTTTTGATTTCTATCATAACTGCAAACTACCTTTATATCCTTGCTTTAACTACATCTCACTTAATCAAGTGATTTACGAATCATCATTTAGACGTAAATCAGTTTTTTCGTATGAATATCATATTTCAGTTTGCGCCTACTATCTAATTTGAACCATAACTGCAAACTGCATTTATATCTTTGCTGCATCTCGCTTAATCAAAAGTTAAAGTGATTTACGAATCGACTTTCTTACTGAAATCACTTTTATCGAACGAACGCAGTTTTTTTTTAATCGTAGAAGGTTTTCCGCTGCACTAATTCAACCCCCCCCCCCCCCCCCCCCCCCCTCTTAGTGCTCTTGATCCTAACAAATATCCCAAGTGTTCTTGCTCAGATATGGGAATTTGCGTAGTGGCCTAGTACGTCCGTAGTCGATAAGTCAAGTGAATTATTACAGAGATAATAATTCACTGAGTTAGAATGAGTTCTGACAGGTATGACTCACGGCCAGCTCGATATTGGGCCTAGAGGGTCACACACATTTTGTAGGCATTGCGATGAGTAGAGGTTCAGATATAAGATATCCGACGGAGCCCTTGTCTTATTGGATGCAGATCCAATACCCACTAGGGGAGGACCCATTAGGGTTTGACAGGGGACCTCTATAAATAAGAGGGATTTAGAGCCTCATAGACTATAGCATTTGCTTGCCTCTCCTATTCTCCTCTCCCTCTCCACCTCAGAGCAGGCCTGGAGTTTTGAGGAGCGTCGTCGCAGCCCTACTGTGTGGATCACGGCTAGAGAGGAGGACGCTTGACCTCCTTCACCCTCTTCTAAGGATCTACAAGGAAATAGGGATATATAATCTCCCTAGGTAACACAACCTACTCTATACGCAGTTTTAAGTTTCACAGATTTTGCGCACCAATCTTCGCACGACGACGAACATCTCTTTGGGAATCAGGGATTTTGTTTTCTTGTTCTTCCGTTGCACATCTGATGTCGCCCCCCCAAGAATTCTCAATAGGTAGTACTGCCCTTGTCAGACGGTGGTACCGCCGGTAGTTATTACTGCTAGCGGTGGTACTGCCCCTATCAGGTGGTGGTACCGCCGGAGCTCGGTCTCTGAGTAATGTCAAGCGATAGTACCTTCCAGACTGAGTGGTAGTACCGCTCAGTGACAGATGACAAGCAATAGTACCGCCCAGTTATAGCGGTGGTACCGTCAGGACCTTGGAAATCCGGGAAAGGACACTTTTGAGCTCCGAATTCAAACTGATTAGGGCCTATAAAAACCCCACCCTTTCCTGCATGAAATAAAACCAAAAGCTTGCTTTTATTATGAGCATTTGAGAGCTTAAAAGTATTGTAAAATGTTAGAGTTTCTCTCCCTCTTTTCTTTCTAAGTCTTGATCATTCAAGAGAGGAGTGAAAACTTGTAAGGATTGTCTTCTAAGCCCGTCAAAAGGAGAAAAGCTATATAAGGGTGGTTGACCTTCGCCTATTGAAGGAAGGCCTCTAGTGGACATCGGTGACCTCGTCGGAGGAGGAAGCCAAAAGTGGATGTAGGTCAAGATTAACCGAACTACTCTAAATCTCGGTTTGCATTTACATTCTGCTCTTTATCTTAACTACAAACTGCCTCCGTTGCTTTACATCAACTATACTTCCGTTTGCTCTCAAGTTAAAGATCTTTCCGTAATGGTTTTCATATGAAGTCTTTTTGAACCAACGAAAGTTTTTCGCTGCACTAATTCACCCCCCTCCCCCCCAGTGCTCTTGATCCTAACATCGATTGGAATGAATTGGAGAAGAAGACTTTTGCTCTAAATGCAAAGGCTATGAATGCCTTATTTTGTGCACTTGATAAAAACGAGTTCAATCATGTTTCAATTTGAGAAACTGCATTTGATATTTGGCATACACTCGAAGTGACTCATGAAGGCACGAGTAGAGTGAAAGAGTTAAAAATCAATCTTTTAGTACATTCTTATGAACTTTTTCGAATGAAACCGAGCGAGACCATAGGTGACATGTACACCCATTTCACGGATGTTGTCAATGGTCTAAAAGGACTCGGTCAAAGTTTTTCGAATTTCGAGCTCGTTAATAAAATTCTAAAATCCCTTCCAAAGAGTTGGGACCCTAAAGTCACTGCTATTCAAGAGGCTAAATATTTAAATAACTTCCCTCTTGAAGAATTAATTGGGTCATTAATGACCTACGAAATGACTTGCAAAGCTCATGAAAAGCATGAGGAGACCCTTCCAAAGAATAGGAAGGATATGGCACTTAGAACTCAAGAAGAGCACTTGAGAGAAAACTCAAGTGATGAGGACTTTGACGATGACTTGGCACTTCAAACAAGAAAATTTAAAAAAATCACTGAAAGAAACAAATTTAAAAATGATACTAAAAATAAATTTGAACCTAAAAAGGACTAAGTTATTTGCTACGAATGCAAGAAGTCGAGACACTATAAAAGTAATTGTCCCTAAGCCAATAAGAGAACACCAAAGAAGAAGGCGCTCAAAGCAACGTGGGATGACTCAAGCGCATCCGAAGAAGAGGAGTCCAACACCGAGCAAGTTGCTCATTATACACTCATGGCCATTGGAGAGGAGGTATCAAATTTAATTGATGCAGATTTATCATCTGATGAATTGTTAAATGCTTTCCATGATTTATTTGATGAATCTAAAATAATTAGTAGAAAATATAAATTGTTAAAAAAGGAGCATGATATTCTTGTTAGTAATTTTGATAAATTAAAAATTGAACATAATGATAGTTTAATTCCATGTACGGAATGCCATGACTTAGAAGTACTCCAAAAGGAGAACTTGCTACTCAATGATACCTTGAAGAAATTCGAGGTTGGTAGCAAGTTCTTGAACATGATCCTTACCGGTAAGGGTCACATTCCTAAAAAAAATAGAATCAGATTTTTTAGAAGCTCTCATCAAAATCCAACCACTTTTATTAAAGGTCCTATCTTACATGTTTCACACTAAAATAAGTGTAACTTTTGTTGCAAACATGGACATAGAACTTATCATTGTCCATTCAAGAATATTAGTCCTAACAAATTGATTTGGGTTCCTAAAGGAACCGTAATAAATTCCATGCAACATGACAAACAATTTAGATCGATTTTTTAGGCACCCAAGATTAAATGGATGCCTAAAAATTATCCTTTTTTATAGAAACATATATCACCACAAGCTAGGAGCAAGAGATGGTACCTTGATAGTGGATGCTCAAGGCCTATGACCAAGAGATCCACCAAAATGACTCATAACGCTCTCTAGCTAAAATGACAAAAAGAGGATCAATAAAATTGAAACTATCAATTACAAAATGATACTGATACAATCCTTGATCCCTCAAATTTTAAAACTCATGATTTCCCCTTCACACATCCTCTAGAATTCTGAATTCATCAGATACATTTCTTCTTCAAATTTTTTCGGATCCAACTATATCTTACAAGATCATGAACTTACGACTTGCAAGCCAAGTCTGCATACAAATCATGAATTAGCAAGGCTTACGAGCTTGCATGACAAGTCATGAATATATTGAAAACTCTATCAGAAACACATTTGAGTAGAGTATGCATTTCACAATATCTATCATGAACATACAAAATTTCTCATCATGTGATGGAAACTTTTACATAATAAGGTTGGCTGCTCCACAAATAAAAACTCTCTTCAAATTGAAAACACCCATATCAGCCCGCACCACCCAGCCAGTGGTGCCACCGCCCGCAACCTGCCCCTTTTTAAAACCGAGCTAGGGCCGGTGGTAGGACCGACCCCAACTCATTCTCTTCTCCTCCTTGCAGCTCTAAACTCTCCTGTAACTCCATTCCTCCCCTTTAGCTGCCCAAAAACTTCCTATTTCCTGCAAGATCAAGAATCAATCCTACTTCCTCTTGAAGATCTCGACTAAGGTATTCTAAAAAAAACCTTTGATTTCTCTTTTGTTTGATCTACTCTTGCTCATTATTTATCTTCCTAAATAGCAGTATTTATGCGTTCTAGAAGATCCTCTATGGACAAAGGAAAGAGGATATTAGAAGAAAACTTTGACTCCACACTTTTTGATTCAAATCTACATACCCAAAAATTTGCTTTCATAGAATTTAGAAATGTTCATAAGGGAAAGTATGTTGATTTAGATGAACTAAGTGATTTAGAGCCAATTTAATGGTTTGAAAATCTAGATCTTCTCCTAATCCTACAAATAAGTGAACTCATCTACCCTAGATTTGTTAGGTTGTTTTATAACAATCTACATCTAGATGAAGAAGAAAGGGTGTCTACCTATCTTCTAGGACATCACATATCAATTACGGATAGATCCCTTTGCGATATCATAGGCATCCCTGTAAAAGATAGAGGTTGTTATTTTAGAGGATAATGGGATGATGAAACGGTTGGGACCACGTACATTGATGCATTAGGAACAATTTTGTACTTCCTAAAAGCTATGAAAATCTATTACCATTAAATACCAAAATATTTCATCACATCCTAATTAGTATCATTCTTCCTAAACAATACCATCATGATGATGTAAGTCAAATGGAACTAGGAACCATGTACTGGATCATGAAAGGATTTAACAACTATTTTGGTTACCTTATCCAATAAAACATGATAGATATATCTAAAAAGGACATGATGCTTCCATATGGTGGCATAATCATTAGAATACTTAATGCCTACCTATTGCAATACCACCTGACGAAGAGGTTATAAAGGTAGATAGATTTAGCATCATAAATAAAAATCTACTTCATCGAATGAGATGTATATTTAGAAATGGTATCTGGGTTAGAATGCTTAGAAGAACCGATCCCCCTCAACTAGAACTAGAACCAGAAACACCAATCTTTAGGGGTAATCAATCTCCTCCAACTAGTCCCTTTGAGGAATCACACCTAATTGAGCAAGCTCCTTCATCATCTATCGAAGACATAGGGATTCGGATGGATCACTTTGAACAAAGATAAGATCAGCTTGAACATCGCCAAGATCAAATCCTATCTAAGCTGTAGTAGATTCATCGACAGTTTGACACTCTATTTAGGCATTTTAATTTTCCACCACCTGAATAAGCATATGTATAATGTAGACACAATTCCTTTTTGTCATGTTGTAAAACAATGTTGTTGTAAACTCTTTATGCTACTCACCTTGATCACAATATCACTTGCTTTGATATGTTTAACTATTGGTATCTATGACTTGATGTGTTATTTGGTGAGCATTTACAGAGTTAGGAATATTAATGTTGATTGAACTTTGTTTTCAGATTTTCCTAATTCTTTGATCACTTAAATTTCATGCTGAAAATTTTATTTGAATTTGACATAATTGAATGTTTCAATAACGTGTTTACTTTAAAGTTGAAAATTTTGTGCCTTAGTACTAAAAGTTTCCATGTTGAGCATGTTATATTCTCATTGTGATTTGAGAAGGTTTATTCATACATCATATTCTTAATCTTTGAGTACTACAGAGCACTAATAATTTTGCTACATAATTGTGATTGAAAAGCTACGACAAAACTTTGTCCAAATGTATGAACTTATTAAATTGGTTTTTTGGACTTTCTTGATTTTATGATCAATCACTTAATGCTGAAAATCTTCTGATACGAATTTTACATGACTATATTGTTGAATCTTATATTTTGATGATGAAACCACTTGATATATGTTTATGATTTAATCTGTGTTTTGAGTAACGCAGGATGCTTCGATCAGGATGAGACAATTAAAGCAGGAAAAATCATGTTGTGCCAGAGGAACATGTCAGAAGATAGGACGTCAGGCCGTTGGATCGTGGACTCGGGCATCAAGCCAAGAAGAGCGGGTATTGTGCCAAGGATATTGGAGTTACGGAGTCAACTAGCCAATTGGGCAATAGGCCACAGGAGAGGACGATGCGCCGAAGAATCAAACGAAGTGTCGAGGGACCAATGACATGCTGGACAAACTTGGTTAATTGCTTAGGATTAATTGTCTCGATCGATGTTTTGTTTTACATGTGCAGGATTAACTTCGATGGAAGTAAGACATGCAACAAGAGTTGCACCGGAGTCAAGAGTATGATCACGTTGGGAGTTTGAGAGTTCGACGGAAGTTCGGACAGTCGTCGGAGGTTCTGCGGGAACAAATCTGAGAAGTCCATGAGCTTGCCAAAGAAGCTCGTCGAAACTCGCCAAGTGGATCGTTGCAAGTCCAAGAGTTTGCCGGAAGTCCGCAGGAGCATCACCGAGGGTTCATCGGATGATCGACGGAAGTTCGCCGGAAGCTCGTCGGAAGAAGCGATTGACGCACCGGAGCAAGTTGCAGTAAATGTCTTAGGAAATATCGTAGTTAGCATAATGATTAAGTTGGAAATGGGAGGTGATCCCATTAACTTAATCTTGGGGCAATTGGGCCCTTGAAAAACCCAAATTGGGCCGAATGGATCAACCCATTCGGACCCTGATTTCTGCCAGGCGGTTGAACCGCCCAAGCCCGGCGGTGGCACCGCTTGGGCTCAGTCTCCAAGCGAGACTGGGTGGTGCAACCACCCCTGATAGGAGGTGGCACCGCTTGGGCTCAATCTTCGAGTTCTGGCTGAGCGGTGCAACCACCTCAGTCAAGCGGTGGCACCGCTTGAGCTCGGTCTTCGAGCTCTGGTTGGAGGTGCAACCGCCCCTAACAGGAGGTGGCACCACCCAGAGGCTCAGTCTTCGAGCTCTGCCAGGCAATGCAACCGCCTCAGTTAGGCGGTGCAACCGCTAGATCCCAAAATTCCAGGAATTGATAGTTTTGAGCTCCAAATTCAAATTGGGTTGGGGCCTATAAATACCCCACCCTTTCAGTACTGAAAGGGCACTCAATCCATCAAAATCCTGATCTTATTCTATGATTTTTAGAGCTCAAAATTGTTGTAAAGGCCAAAAGTTCTTCTCCCTCTTTTCTTCCAAGTTCTGATCTTTAAAGAGAGGAGAGAAAATTCTGTAAGGGTTGTCTCCTAAGCCCATCAAAAGGAGTGAAACTGTAAAAGGGTGGTTGGCCTTCGCCTATTGAAGGAAGGCCTCTAGTTGACGTCGGTGGAGGAAGCCAAAAGTGGAGTAGGTCAAGATTGACCGAACCACTCTAAATCTTGGTTTACATTTACTTTGAGCATATTATCTTTACTGCAAACCTCCTCAAAATCTTACTGCTTTCTGCACATATACGATTGGGTTTCAAGCTTTGCACTTTCCGAATCGGTGTTTAGACGTAAATCAGTTTTATCATACGATCATCATATTTCAGTTTGCGTTTATGTTTTGATTTCTATCATAACTGCAAACTACCTTTATATCCTTGCTTTAACTACATCTCACTTAATCAAGTGATTTACGAATCATCATTTAGACGTAAATCAGTTTTTTCGTATGAATATCATATTTCAGTTTGCGCCTACTATCTAATTTGAACCATAACTGCAAACTGCATTTATATCTTTGCTGCATCTCGCTTAATCAAAAGTTAAAGTGATTTACGAATCGACTTTCTTACTGAAATCACTTTTATCGAACGAACGCAGTTTTTTTTTAATCGTAGAAGGTTTTCCGCTGCACTAATTCAACCCCCCCCCCCCCCCCCCCCCTCTTAGTGCTCTTGATCCTAACAAATATCCCAAGTGTTCTTGCTCAGATATGGGAATTTGCGTAGTGGCCTAGTACGTCCGTAGTCGATAAGTCAAGTGAATTATTACAGAGATAATAATTCACTGAGTTAGAATGAGTTCTGACAGGTATGACTCACGGCCAGCTCGATATTGGGCCTAGAGGGTCACACACATTTTGTAGGCATTGCGATGAGTAGAGGTTCAGATATAAGATATCCGACGGAGCCCTTGTCTTATTGGATGCAGATCCAATACCCACTAGGGGAGGACCCATTAGGGTTTGACAGGGGACCTCTATAAATAAGAGGGATTTAGAGCCTCATAGACTATAGCATTTGCTTGCCTCTCCTATTCTCCTCTCCCTCTCCACCTCAGAGCAGGCCTGGAGTTTTGAGGAGCGTCGTCGCAGCCCTACTGTGTGGATCACGGCTAGAGAGGAGGACGCTTGACCTCCTTCACCCTCTTCTAAGGATCTACAAGGAAATAGGGATATATAATCTCCCTAGGTAACACAACCTACTCTATACGCAGTTTTAAGTTTCACAGATTTTGCGCACCAATCTTCGCACGACGACGAACATCTCTTTGGGAATCAGGGATTTTGTTTTCTTGTTCTTCCGTTGCACATCTGATGTCGCCCCCCCAAGAATTCTCAATAGGTAGTACTGCCCTTGTCAGACGGTGGTACCGCCGGTAGTTATTACTGCTAGCGGTGGTACTGCCCCTATCAGGTGGTGGTACCGCCGGAGCTCGGTCTCTGAGTAATGTCAAGCGATAGTACCTTCCAGACTGAGTGGTAGTACCGCTCAGTGACAGATGACAAGCAATAGTACCGCCCAGTTATAGCGGTGGTACCGTCAGGACCTTGGAAATCCGGGAAAGGACACTTTTGAGCTCCGAATTCAAACTGATTAGGGCCTATAAAAACCCCACCCTTTCCTGCATGAAATAAAACCAAAAGCTTGCTTTTATTATGAGCATTTGAGAGCTTAAAAGTATTGTAAAATGTTAGAGTTTCTCTCCCTCTTTTCTTTCTAAGTCTTGATCATTCAAGAGAGGAGTGAAAACTTGTAAGGATTGTCTTCTAAGCCCGTCAAAAGGAGAAAAGCTATATAAGGGTGGTTGACCTTCGCCTATTGAAGGAAGGCCTCTAGTGGACATCGGTGACCTCGTCGGAGGAGGAAGCCAAAAGTGGATGTAGGTCAAGATTAACCGAACTACTCTAAATCTCGGTTTGCATTTACATTCTGCTCTTTATCTTAACTACAAACTGCCTCCGTTGCTTTACATCAACTATACTTCCGTTTGCTCTCAAGTTAAAGATCTTTCCGTAATGGTTTTCATATGAAGTCTTTTTGAACCAACGAAAGTTTTTCGCTGCACTAATTCACCCCCCTCCCCCCCAGTGCTCTTGATCCTAACATCGATTGGAATGAATTGGAGAAGAAGACTTTTGCTCTAAATGCAAAGGCTATGAATGCCTTATTTTGTGCACTTGATAAAAACGAGTTCAATCATGTTTCAATTTGAGAAACTGCATTTGATATTTGGCATACACTCGAAGTGACTCATGAAGGCACGAGTAGAGTGAAAGAGTTAAAAATCAATCTTTTAGTACATTCTTATGAACTTTTTCGAATGAAACCGAGCGAGACCATAGGTGACATGTACACCCATTTCACGGATGTTGTCAATGGTCTAAAAGGACTCGGTCAAAGTTTTTCGAATTTCGAGCTCGTTAATAAAATTCTAAAATCCCTTCCAAAGAGTTGGGACCCTAAAGTCACTGCTATTCAAGAGGCTAAATATTTAAATAACTTCCCTCTTGAAGAATTAATTGGGTCATTAATGACCTACGAAATGACTTGCAAAGCTCATGAAAAGCATGAGGAGACCCTTCCAAAGAATAGGAAGGATATGGCACTTAGAACTCAAGAAGAGCACTTGAGAGAAAACTCAAGTGATGAGGACTTTGACGATGACTTGGCACTTCAAACAAGAAAATTTAAAAAAATCACTGAAAGAAACAAATTTAAAAATGATACTAAAAATAAATTTGAACCTAAAAAGGACTAAGTTATTTGCTACGAATGCAAGAAGTCGAGACACTATAAAAGTAATTGTCCCTAAGCCAATAAGAGAACACCAAAGAAGAAGGCGCTCAAAGCAACGTGGGATGACTCAAGCGCATCCGAAGAAGAGGAGTCCAACACCGAGCAAGTTGCTCATTATACACTCATGGCCATTGGAGAGGAGGTATCAAATTTAATTGATGCAGATTTATCATCTGATGAATTGTTAAATGCTTTCCATGATTTATTTGATGAATCTAAAATAATTAGTAGAAAATATAAATTGTTAAAAAAGGAGCATGATATTCTTGTTAGTAATTTTGATAAATTAAAAATTGAACATAATGATAGTTTAATTCCATGTACGGAATGCCATGACTTAGAAGTACTCCAAAAGGAGAACTTGCTACTCAATGATACCTTGAAGAAATTCGAGGTTGGTAGCAAGTTCTTGAACATGATCCTTACCGGTAAGGGTCACATTCCTAAAAAAAATAGAATCAGATTTTTTAGAAGCTCTCATCAAAATCCAACCACTTTTATTAAAGGTCCTATCTTACATGTTTCACACTAAAATAAGTGTAACTTTTGTTGCAAACATGGACATAGAACTTATCATTGTCCATTCAAGAATATTAGTCCTAACAAATTGATTTGGGTTCCTAAAGGAACCGTAATAAATTCCATGCAACATGACAAACAATTTAGATCGATTTTTTAGGCACCCAAGATTAAATGGATGCCTAAAAATTATCCTTTTTTATAGAAACATATATCACCACAAGCTAGGAGCAAGAGATGGTACCTTGATAGTGGATGCTCAAGGCCTATGACCAAGAGATCCACCAAAATGACTCATAACGCTCTCTAGCTAAAATGACAAAAAGAGGATCAATAAAATTGAAACTATCAATTACAAAATGATACTGATACAATCCTTGATCCCTCAAATTTTAAAACTCATGATTTCCCCTTCACACATCCTCTAGAATTCTGAATTCATCAGATACATTTCTTCTTCAAATTTTTTCGGATCCAACTATATCTTACAAGATCATGAACTTACGACTTGCAAGCCAAGTCTGCATACAAATCATGAATTAGCAAGGCTTACGAGCTTGCATGACAAGTCATGAATATATTGAAAACTCTATCAGAAACACATTTGAGTAGAGTATGCATTTCACAATATCTATCATGAACATACAAAATTTCTCATCATGTGATGGAAACTTTTACATAATAAGGTTGGCTGCTCCACAAATAAAAACTCTCTTCAAATTGAAAACACCCATATCAGCCCGCACCACCCAGCCAGTGGTGCCACCGCCCGCAACCTGCCCCTTTTTAAAACCGAGCTAGGGCCGGTGGTAGGACCGACCCCAACTCATTCTCTTCTCCTCCTTGCAGCTCTAAACTCTCCTGTAACTCCATTCCTCCCCTTTAGCTGCCCAAAAACTTCCTATTTCCTGCAAGATCAAGAATCAATCCTACTTCCTCTTGAAGATCTCGACTAAGGTATTCTAAAAAAAACCTTTGATTTCTCTTTTGTTTGATCTACTCTTGCTCATTATTTATCTTCCTAAATAGCAGTATTTATGCGTTCTAGAAGATCCTCTATGGACAAAGGAAAGAGGATATTAGAAGAAAACTTTGACTCCACACTTTTTGATTCAAATCTACATACCCAAAAATTTGCTTTCATAGAATTTAGAAATGTTCATAAGGGAAAGTATGTTGATTTAGATGAACTAAGTGATTTAGAGCCAATTTAATGGTTTGAAAATCTAGATCTTCTCCTAATCCTACAAATAAGTGAACTCATCTACCCTAGATTTGTTAGGTTGTTTTATAACAATCTACATCTAGATGAAGAAGAAAGGGTGTCTACCTATCTTCTAGGACATCACATATCAATTACGGATAGATCCCTTTGCGATATCATAGGCATCCCTGTAAAAGATAGAGGTTGTTATTTTAGAGGATAATGGGATGATGAAACGGTTGGGACCACGTACATTGATGCATTAGGAACAATTTTGTACTTCCTAAAAGCTATGAAAATCTATTACCATTAAATACCAAAATATTTCATCACATCCTAATTAGTATCATTCTTCCTAAACAATACCATCATGATGATGTAAGTCAAATGGAACTAGGAACCATGTACTGGATCATGAAAGGATTTAACAACTATTTTGGTTACCTTATCCAATAAAACATGATAGATATATCTAAAAAGGACATGATGCTTCCATATGGTGGCATAATCATTAGAATACTTAATGCCTACCTATTGCAATACCACCTGACGAAGAGGTTATAAAGGTAGATAGATTTAGCATCATAAATAAAAATCTACTTCATCGAATGAGATGTATATTTAGAAATGGTATCTGGGTTAGAATGCTTAGAAGAACCGATCCCCCTCAACTAGAACTAGAACCAGAAACACCAATCTTTAGGGGTAATCAATCTCCTCCAACTAGTCCCTTTGAGGAATCACACCTAATTGAGCAAGCTCCTTCATCATCTATCGAAGACATAGGGATTCGGATGGATCACTTTGAACAAAGATAAGATCAGCTTGAACATCGCCAAGATCAAATCCTATCTAAGCTGTAGTAGATTCATCGACAGTTTGACACTCTATTTAGGCATTTTAATTTTCCACCACCTGAATAAGCATATGTATAATGTAGACACAATTCCTTTTTGTCATGTTGTAAAACAATGTTGTTGTAAACTCTTTATGCTACTCACCTTGATCACAATATCACTTGCTTTGATATGTTTAACTATTGGTATCTATGACTTGATGTGTTATTTGGTGAGCATTTACAGAGTTAGGAATATTAATGTTGATTGAACTTTGTTTTCAGATTTTCCTAATTCTTTGATCACTTAAATTTCATGCTGAAAATTTTATTTGAATTTGACATAATTGAATGTTTCAATAACGTGTTTACTTTAAAGTTGAAAATTTTGTGCCTTAGTACTAAAAGTTTCCATGTTGAGCATGTTATATTCTCATTGTGATTTGAGAAGGTTTATTCATACATCATATTCTTAATCTTTGAGTACTACAGAGCACTAATAATTTTGCTACATAATTGTGATTGAAAAGCTACGACAAAACTTTGTCCAAATGTATGAACTTATTAAATTGGTTTTTTGGACTTTCTTGATTTTATGATCAATCACTTAATGCTGAAAATCTTCTGATACGAATTTTACATGACTATATTGTTGAATCTCGTATTTTGATGATGAAACCACTTGATATATGTTTATGATTTAATCTGTGTTTTGAGTAACGCAGGATGCTTCGATCAGGATGAGACAATTAAAGCAGGAAAAATCATGTTGTGCCAGAGGAACATGTCAGAAGATAGGACGTCAGGCCGTTGGATCGTGGACTCGGGCATCAAGCCAAGAAGAGCGGGTATTGTGCCAAGGATATTGGAGTTACGGAGTCAACTAGCCAATTGGGCAATAGGCCACAGGAGAGGACGATGCGCCGAAGAATCAAACGAAGTGTCGAGGGACCAATGACATGCTGGACAAACTTGGTTAATTGCTTAGGATTAATTGTCTCGATCGATGTTTTGTTTTACATGTGCAGGATTAACTTCGATGGAAGTAAGACATGCAACAAGAGTTGCACCGGAGTCAAGAGTATGATCACGTTGGGAGTTTGAGAGTTCGACGGAAGTTCGGACAGTCGTTGGAGGTTCTACGGGAACAAATCCGAGAAGTCCAGGAGCTTGCCAAAGAAGCTCATCGGAACTCGCCAAGTGGATCGTTGCAAGTCCAGGAGTTTGCCAGAAGTCCGCAGAAGCATCACCGAGGGTTCATCGGATGATCGACGGAAGTTCGCCGGATGCTCGCCGGAAGAAGCGATTGACGCACTGGAGCAAGTTACAGTAAATGTCTTAAGAAATGTCGTAGTTAGCATGTAGATTAAGTTTGGAATGGGAGGTGATCCCATTAACTTAATCTGGGGTCAATTGGGCCATTGATAGACCCAAATTGGGCCGAATGAATCAACTCATTCGAACCAGAATTCCTGCTAGGCGGTGGCACTGCTAGGGTCGACGGTGGCATCGCCCAAGAGAGGGTCTCCCAGGAAAGCTGGGCGGTGCAACCGCCCCAGTCAGGCGGTGGCACCGCCTGGGCCTAATCTCCGAGTGAGACTAGGCGGTGCAACCGCCTGAGCTCGGTCTCCGAGCTCTACCAAGCGGTGCAACCGCCCTTGTCTGTAATATCACTCACTTTTGAAAATTATTAATAAAGATTTATTTATAAATCAGAGGACGTATATGTAAATATAAAAATTTTAAGGACTAAACTGTTATGTTAAAAAAAAAACCGAAAATTTTGGTTTTATCCCACTATCTCCCACGCTCTCTACTTCCCGAGAAACAGAGAGAGGAGCGATGGGGCGTGGGGAGAAAAAGAAGAGAAGTAGAAGGAGAGAGAAGAAAAGAAGAAGAAGAAGAGAGGGAAGAGGGAGAGAAAAGAGAGATAGCTGCAGCAGCTAGGGCTGCAGCACCTCTATTTTGTGTAGGAGGAAACAGAGGAGTTCATGTGTGAGGCATCGGGGAGGAGAAGGGAAGAAGAGAAGCAGAAGAAGAAGAAAAGAGGAGGTGGCTGTGGCAAGGGCTGCAACAAGGAGCTGTGGGGCGTTGGGGAGGAGAAAGGAAGAAGAGGAGAAGAAGAAAAGAAGAAGAAGAGGGAAAAGAAGAGAGGAGGAAGAAGAGGGAGAAGAGAAGAACAAAAGAAGAAGAAAAAGAGAGGGAAGTGGGAGAGGAGTGAGAGGTGGCAGCAGCTAGGGCTGCAGCGCCTCTGTTTCCTGCAGGCGGAAACAGAGGAGAGGAGTGTGGGGGCGTTGGGGAGGAGACGAAGAAGAAGAGGAAAAAGAAGAAGAGAAAAAGAGAAAAAAAAGAAGGATGGCTGTGGCATGGGCTGCAGTGAGAATGTGTGGGGTGTCGGGTAGGAGAAGGGAAGAAGAGGAGAAGAAGAAGGAGAAGAAGGAGAAAAAAAAAGAAGAGGAAGAGAAGAAGTAGAAGCGGGTGAAGTGGCGGTACCTCTGTTTTCTGCAGGAGGAAATAGAGGAGAGGAGGTGCTGTGCGTCGGGGAGAAGAAGGGGAGGAAGGAGAAGAAGAGAAGAAGAAGAAAGGAAGGAGAAGGAAGAGGAGAATGGAAAGAAGTAGCAGCGGCTGCGGCTGTGGCAGCTGCAGCTGTGGCAGGGAAAGAGGGAGAGGAAGGAAGAAGGGAAGGAGAGGAAGAAGAGAAGGGGAAGAAGGGGCTACGGCTGCGGCGATGGCAACTGCAGTTGGAAGAGAAGAAGGAGAGGAAGATGAGCAGGGGAGGAAGAAGAGGCTGCGGCCGTGGTTGAGGCTGCGACTGCAGCAGTGCAGCTGGGAAAGAAGAGAAGGAAAGGAAGAAGAAGAGAAAGGAAAAGGGAAGAAGAGAGGAAGAGGAGAAGGGGAGGTGCCACTGTAGCTGGAAGAGAAGGAGAGGAAACAAAGAAGGGGAGGAAGAAGAGGCTGCGACTGCGGCTGCGACGTTGGCTGCGGCAGCGGTGGTGGCTGCAGCAGCTGCTTTTGGGAAATAGAAAGAAAGGAAAGGAAAAAAAAAGGGGATGTGGTTGTGATTGCGGCTGTAGTGGTGGCGGCTGCGTCTACAGCAGCTGTGTTTGGGAAAGAAAAAGTATGAACGAGAGAAGGGAGGAAGGAAGTAGTGTAGGGGAAGGGGCTGCGGTTGTGACAGCGGCTCCGATCGTGGCTACGACTGTGGTAGTGGCAATGGCGATGGCTGCGACAACTCCATTTAAAAAAGAAAATGAAGGAATGAGAGTAAGAGAGAGCATGTGACTATGCCTCTATGTTTTGCATGAGCTGCAGTTGTGGAGGAAAAAGAGAAGACATATGTAGAACACGAAACAGGGAGAGGATACGGAGGAAAAGTAGAAGGATTTGGGCTGACACCTTCTTTGGATCTTCGGATCAAAATCTTTGAAAGGCAAGTGTTTCGATCCTTCCTATTGCAAGCTTTCTAATCTTTCTTATTGCAAGTGTCCTGATTGTTTCTCCTGCAAGTGTTCTAATCTTTCTTATTGCAAGTATTATGATCTTTCCTCGTGCAAGTGTTCTGATCCTTCCTATTGTAAGCTTTCTAATATTTCCTATTGCAAGTGTCCTGATCTTTCCTTACTACAATTTTATCTCTACATTTTCTTTGAATATGAGAAACTTTGAATTGTTCTAGCCTTGCATTTCATATATCTCTTGTTTAGATGTAACGATTCGAATCTGTGCAACTTCCAAGATTCTGACCTTTCTACCTTGTTATGGTTATAACTTCATGTATTGACCTCTGATTTAGACAAGACTTATTTGATCAGAATATAGACTCATAAACCTTTCTTTTGATAGCTTATTTTAAGAATTCAGAGTAAGTTTGCCTGCCCAAACTTTTGTTTCAAATGAGCCTACAAATTCTGCAAAATAGTAATTTTGTTTTTGACCTTTAGTTACTAAATCAAAGGTAACTCCTTGTTGGAAACCTTGATTCATACGAAGCTTATTTCATTAGAAACTAGATTGAAATATCTTTCTAATGATATATTTCTGAGTAAATTGGAGTATGATTGATAGTTTGAATCATTTATTCAATGTGCCTCTTGAATTCTACTAGAAATCGAGCTTTGGTTGATTTCGCATATTCTGGTTTCATTCCTTTGGAAATTGATTTCATTTAGCTTTCTTGTTCAATTGAGCTTTATATTACTACTTAGAATTCTTGTATGCTCTTGTCCTTAAAATTATTTGCATTCTTGAAAACTATTGTATAACATTTATGCTATATCGTATTGACTCATATAGGCACACGTATATCCCATTGTTCCGCATTTGCTTTCGATATATGCCTATTCCAGTTTCCTTCCTTTGGACATTGAATTCATCTAACCTTCTTATTTGAATTGAGTTATATGTGATTGCTTGGAATCCTTGTATGCACTTGCATTCATTTCCCTTCAAATCTGAATACAATTGTGACAGATTATTTCTTACTTCGTATTGACTCGTAAAGGCACATGTATGTTTTGTTGTTCCGCTTGTGCTTCCGATATGTGCTATTTATTATTCTATCCTTTTGTACTCTAGTGTTTGTGGGATATTGTGAACCTTTTCCAGAAATAGTGAAGGGAGTTATGTATAGAGTCTGTGATGCTCTGCCGGCCCTTATGACTTCACTCAGACGTGGGTGTATGGAGCTCCCAGACCTGGGAGAGCCCCCAGACGTGGGAGACTTATGTTTAGTGGTCATTCAGACTTATGTTTGGTGGTCATTCAGAAATGGATGTACCATATTATGTTATGGTCCCACTTCACCTTATGTATGTTTCATATGATATCCAGAGCTTTGGTTATGTGTTTCTATACATGCTTTGGATAAGAATGATATGAATGCAACGTCAAATTCGACGTTTGAGCTTCTATTTCGTATTTGTTCTTTCATATGCTACGAAATGGTTCATATGTCATTGATATGCTTTGAAATGTTTCACATACCATTGATATGTTTCGAAATGTTTCATTTGTTATTGATATGCTCCGAAACATTTCATACCCTATTGATATGCTCCGAAATGTTTCATCTGTTATTGTTATGCTTCGAAATGTTCCATATGTCATTGATATGCTCAGGAACATTTCATACGCCATTGATATGCTCCAAAATGTTTCATTTGCTACTGTCTCAATTTATTGTTCACAATACCCTTTTGTACTCTGGTGTTTGTGGGATTATTTGGACCTTTGCCAGAAATGGCAAAGGGTATGTGCTTAGAGCCTGCAATGCACTAGATTATATTTGGTGGTCATTCAGAAATGGATGGACTATATTATGTTTGAAATCTCACTTCACCTTATATATGTTTCATCTGTTATTATTACGCTTCAAAATGTTCCATATGTCATTGATATGCTCCGGAACATTTCATATGCTATTGATATGCTCCAATTACTCTGTGCTCCATTTGCTATGAACTGATATGTTCTGAAATGTCCTATTTGCCATTGATATGCTCCGGAACATCTCGTACGCTATTGATATGCTCCAATTACTCTATACTCCATTTGTTATGAACCAAATATGTTTTGAATGACATGACACATGATTTTGTATCTAATGAGATGGTATCCTTGAGAATTCTTGTATTCTGCCTTGCATTATAATATCTTACTTGTTTGAAACCGTTCCTTTTATTTTGAATATGCTTTGTCACTTGCTGAGCTGTTTTTAGCTCACTCCATTGTTATATAAATCTTTCAGGTCAAGTTGTCACTCTTTGAGATGTTTTGAATTGGGCTGAGGTAGTGGAGAGCTATTTAGAATTATGGGCAAGTCTTGTTGGTCATTATGTTATTGTTGTATAAGCATATTTTGTATGTAATGAAATGTTGTCGATGAATCGAAATGGATATACTGTGTAAAAGTGTTAGAAGATCTCTCTTATTTGGAATTTCGAAATATTAAGTCTAGTTTATGATGATATGAACTTATGGTGAATAGTTGGAGTTCTGATTGTATAATTTATTTAGCTTGTGGATTTATAAATGTTGTTCATGTTTGCCAAGTTGGCTTGGGTTGCCATAAATGTGAATTATCGAGTGATGTGATATATGATTATAAACTGCACAGGTTTTATAGATGTGAATTTGATAGAGTGTTTTTCAGTGTCCTCAAATGTTAGTTTGGATCCTGGATTGGTTTGTGATTAAAATTTTAATATTATCGATATTTTTTTTAGGGGCGTGACACTATCAGGCGGTGGCATCGCCTAGAGGCTCAATCTCCGAGCTGCTAGGCGGTTGTATTGCCCTAGTCAGAAGGTGGTACCACCAGGACCCCGAAAATCCGGGAGATGATATTTTTGAGCTCCAAATTCAAACCAGTTTGGAGCCTATAAATACCCCTCCCATCCTTGGGTAAAATACACAAGCACAGAGAGATTAAAAGAGAGAAAACGCTACTGCAATCTCTATAATTTCTCTCCTCTGGCTTAAGTGTTAGAATTCTGTTTAAGAGAGGAGAGTGAGTGCTTGTAAAGGTTGTCTCCTAAACCCGGTAAAAGGAGAAGAGGGGTGTAAGAAGGAGGTTGATCTTCGCCTAGTAAAGGAAGATCGTTAGTGGATGCCGATGGCCTCGACGGAAGAGGAATCGGAGGAGTGGATGTAGGTCACGATTGACCGAACCACTATAAACTCTCATCTTCTCTTGTTTGCATCTATTCTTGCTACTTACCTTACTGCAAACCTCCATATGTGCTTTACGTCGGAAACGATTTTATCGTACGAACGCAATTCTAATCGTCAAAAGTTTTTTGCTGCACTAATTAACCCCCCCCCCCCCCTCTTAGTTCTCTTGATCCTAACATATATGCTTCAATAACATGTTAGAAATTGTGTCTTGATTTCCATGATGATAAGCATGTTTTACCTTCATGATTGTGTTTGAAAAGCTATGGCAAAACTTTGTCCGAATGCATGAATTTGTTAAACTTCATTTTCGGACTTTCTTGATCCTAACAATGTATGATTTTGTATTTCTCTTCCGGATTAAATATATTTCTTGAATGGAGCTTTCATGAGCCTATGTCATATCAAGTTTATTTCATAACTATGGAATTGATTAACAAATCCATCTCTCATGGATTTACCTTGTGAAAAATGATTTTTAATCGAGAAATAGATTTGATGAAATGAATTCCTTCTTGATGAAGGAAGACTTTTTTTTTTAATGAACACTTTTTAAGTTTGTTTTCAAATCTTTTTCATCAAGGATTCTTTCCCTCTTTCTACCCAATTCTTGTATTTCTAAGAAGGAAAGTGTGAGGTATTTATATGCCCCAAATGGATTCAAATTTGGAGCCCAAAATTTAAATACCTAAGATTTCAGGGTATGGGCGGTACCACCGCTTGCACTAGGCGGTACCATCGCCTGCAGCCTAACATTGGGCGGTACCACCACCCAGTCTGATGGTACTATCGCCTAGGAGATTGTGTTTGGGAGGTACCACTGCCCAAACTGGCGGTACCACCGCCTGACAGCCTAGGAGACCGGGTTTTTCGAGTTTTCCAACTCATAGGTGGTTCTACCGCCAATTCTGGCGGTACCACCGCTTGGCCCAACATTTGGGTCATTGAATGGGCCTCCTAATGAGCCCAAATCACTTCTAATTTAGGCCTAATTGGCCCCTAATTGAGTTGGCCTTGTTTCACCCCAATACCAACTCAATTAGACCTAAAACCTTCTTCGATCCAGACAATTATTACAAAGCTCATCAAATGTTGTCTGGTCATGTCATTGGTTCAACACTTCATCCGATTCTTTGGTGCATCGTCCTCTCTTACAGCCTATTGCCCAATCGGCTAGTTGACCTCTGTAACTCCGATTTCTTTAGTGTAATTTTCACTCTTCTTGGCCCGACGCCCGAATTCTGGGCCCGAAGTCTTCTGTCGACATGTCGACCGATCCTCTCGCTCGACATCTAATCTTCTGACATATTCTACTCCGACCTAATATAATTCTTCCTACTTCAATTATCTCTCCCTGATCGAAGTTTCCTACGTCACTCAAAATATAAATCAGATAAACACTATCAATTGGTTTCATCATCAAAATCTAAGATTCAACAGTACGCCAAGTGGTAGGGTGTCAGGTGGTAGTGCCGCCAGGACCCGGGAAACTCGAGATGAGACACTTTTAAACTCTAAGTTTGAATCCACTTGAGGCCTATAAATACCCCTCTCATCCTTGGTTAAAATATATAAGAATTGAGAGTGAAAAAGGAAGAAAACACTATTGTAATTTTGTATGAACTCCTCTCAAACTCTAAAGTGTTAGTGACGTTTAAGAGAGGAGATCGTGTGGGGTGTAAAGGTTCTCTCCTAAATCTATCAAAAGGATAATAGAGTTGTAAGAAGGAGGTTGGTCTTCGCCTATTGAAGGAAGACCGTTAATAGATATCGGTAGCCTCGACGGAAGAGGAATTGGGAGTGCATGTAAGTCACGACGACCGAACTACTATAAAACTCGGTTTGTATTTCTATTTTGCTTTTCATTCTCTTACTGCAAACTGCCTTACTTGCTTACTGCTTTCACTACGCTTCCATATTCTTTCAAAGTTAAACTCACATATTCGATACGAGCTTTTATCGAACGAAAGATTTTCGAACCGACGTGATTTTATCATTACACTAATTCACCCAACGAAAGCTTTTATGAACGAAAGATTTTTCTTTCTTTTACTATCTCTTTCCATTGTTTTATTTGTTTACGCTTCCTCTATGCACATTCTTCACATTATTCACTTCATCTTTGCAATGCTTCCCACACAAACGCCACCTCTCTTCCCTCTCGTTGTGAACCCTTCTCACATACGTCACTGGACGTCGACAACAGCTTACTGCGACACTATTTTTTTTTTTCTTCCGCTTCATCCTTTGTTTCCTTGTTACCCAACCTTCCATTAACCGAGCCTAGTAATTCATATTCATAGCCCACACATACTTCCTTCTTCCTCCTTGATTAATTAATTATTATTAATTATTATTATTAAGAATAAGAATAAAATGAAGAAAAATATTTGTGTTTGATATGGTACTCTGTATTTATACACATAATGAGTGAGGATTTTCCTCAATAGAGCAGTGTTATTTTCTCATGTAGCTGTTAGGATCAAGAGCACTATGAGGGGGGGGGGGGGTGAATTAGTGCAGCAGAAATTTTTCAGCGATTAAAACGAAAGCTGCGTTCGTTCGATAAAAACGATTTCGATGTGAAAGCCGATTCTAAGATTACTTTAACTTGAGATTAAGCGAGAAGACGTTAAAGTAGATCTACGAAGGCAGTTTGCAGTTTATGATGGAAAGCAGAATACAGGCGCAAACTGAAATGCGACGTTCGTACGATAAAAGCCGATTTACATCTAAACGCAGATTTGGAAAGTTCTGAACTTAGAAACTTGTTCATAAGATCGCAGAAGGCAGTAAACAGTTATGATTGAAATCAAAACGTAAACGTAAACTGAAATATGATGATCGTATAGAAAAACGATTTACGTCTAAACGCAGATTCGGAAAGTTCTGAACTTAGAAACTTGTTCGTAAAATCGCAGAAGGCAGTAAGCTATTGAGAAGTTTGCAGTGAAGGTAAAATGCTCAAAGGAAATGCAAACCGAGATTTAGAGTGGTTCGGTCAATCTTGACCTACTCCACTTTTGGCTTCCTCTACCGACGAGGTCACCGACGTCAACTAGAGGCCTTCCTTCAATAGGAGAAGGCCAACCACCCTTTTACAGATTCACTCCTTTTGACGGGCTTAGGAGACAACCCTTACAGAAGTTTTCTCTCCTCTCTTTACAACTCAAACTTTGAAAAACAGAAGGAGAACTTTTGGTCTTTACAACAGTTTTGAGCTCTAAGAATCACAGAAAGATATCAAGATTTTGAGTGTAAGTTGCTACCTTTCAGTGCTGAATGGGTGGGGTATTTATAGGCCCCAACCCAATTCAAATTTGGAGCTCAGAACTGTTAATTCCTGGAATTCCGGGATCATGCGGTTGCACCTCCTGACTGGGGAGGTTGCACCGCCTGGCAGAGCGAGAAGACTGAGCCTCTGGGCGGTGCCACCTCTGTCAGGGGCGGTTGCACCTCTCTGCCAGAGCTCGAAGATCGAGCTCAGGCGAATGCACCTCCTGACTAGGGCGGTTGCACCACCTGGCAGAGCTCGAAACTTGAGCTCAGGCGGTGCCACCTCTTGTCAGGAGAGGTTGCACCGCCCAGTCTCGCTCAGAGACTGAGCCCAGGCGGTTGCACCTCCTGGCTGGGGCGGTTGCACCACCCAGTCTCCCTAGTAGACTTAGCCCAGGTGGTGCTACCTCCTGGCTTGGGCGGTTGCACCTCCCACAACAACCAGGGTCCGAATGGGTTTATCCATTCGGCCCAATTTGGGTTTTTCAAGGGCCCAATTGCCCCAAGATTAAGCTAATCGGATCACCTCCCATTTTCAACTTAATCATTCGTGCTAACTACAATAAATCCTAAGACAATTTCTGCAGCTTGCTCCGGTGCGTCAATCGCTTCTTCCGGCGAGTTTCCGGCGAACTTCCGTCGATCATCCGATGAACCCTCGGTGATGCTCCTCTGGACTTCCGGCAAACTCCTGGACTTGCGACGATTCACTTGGCAAGTTCCGACGAGCTTCTTTGGAAAGCTACTGGACTTCTCGGATTTGTTCCCGCAGAACCTCCGACGACTGTCCGAACTTCCGTCGAGCTCTCGAACTCCCAACGTGATCATTGTCATGACTCTGGCGTAACTCCTACTACATGTCTTACTTTCATCGTAGTTAATCCTACACACTTATCTTAACACATAGATTAGACAACAAATGACAATTGACTTCATCATCAAAATCCGAGATTCAACAATCTCCCCCTTTTTTATGATAACAATCAATTGATAATGGAGTTAACCTTAACTCCCCCTATCTATATGCCATACTTGAGATAAGTCATTCTTGAATTTAAAACCTTATAAATTCAAGAGACATATTCCCATCATTATTCCTATCATGATGTATCTCTTTGAAGATAATGTCAAGGCTTGACATTCATTTTCAAATTTTGTATTACAAGTTTGAATGATGGTAATAGTAGCAATTCATATCTTTGTAAGATATCAACATGTAAAGTTGTGAAGTAAGATTTTGATATCATTACATGATGCACACATTTCTTATATTTTAGCAAGTGTTGCATTTCTATATATGGCATCTTTTCATATATCTCTTGATGATGCAGGGATGGCTTAATCATAGCATCAGTGTTTATAGCATCAAATCAATCCATATATTTCTCCCCCTTTGTCATCAACAAAAAACATGGTAGATGTGATACCAGGATAACAATATAAGCAAGTTATCAAGCATATAAAGGAAAGCATGATAAGTATAATGCTTTGAATACTTCTTCTCCTTATATGTTATAATTCTTTGTGCATGAAGGAGTAAAGTCATTTTATCAAATCCATTTCAAAAAATATTTTTCATAAGAGTGTGTTTGATTTTTGTCATTCCAACTGTTAAACTGAGTCCGAAAATGAGATGAATTCTTTCATGCATTCGGACAAGATTATGCTACAGTTTTTCAAAAATCAAAACATTTCAACACATGGCAATCAAGTGATTTGATCATTCAATAAAGTCCGAAAAGTAATTTTAACTAGTTTAAGTATTCGGACACATCAACATTCCTAATTCTCTTCTTATAAAATCAAATTGTTCTTCACTTAGAGGTTTTGTAAAAATATCGGCTAGTTGATGTTTAGTATCAATGACAATGACTTATCAACTGCATTGGTATATCACTTTTTCAAACTATATTTATCATGGAAATCAAAGCACAAGGTTTTCAAAACTTTTAGTTTCAATATAAAATCTGAGATAACCATTTAGTTTATATTTACCACAAGGCACAGGGCATATATTTACCACGATAGATATTTATAACTCTACATATGCTCAAAATATATCAGGTAACCATATCAAGGATCAAGTCAAAGCACATCATGGTGAGTAACATAAGGAGTTTACAATAACAACATATGATTGTGTTCATACAAGCTCATTCATGAGGTGGAAAATTAAAGTGCCTAAACAAGGAGTCAAATTGACGATGAATTTGCTGCAGCTCAGATAGGATTTGATCTTGTCATTGCTCAAGCCGTTCTTGTATTTGTTCGAATCGGTCCATCCGAATCCCAAAATCTTCGACAGATGATGTATGAGTTTGCTCAAATAGATGTGTTTCCTCAAAGGGACAGATCGGAGGAGATTGGGTATCCCTAAATACTGGTGTTTCCGGTTCCGGTTCAGGTTGAGGGGGATCAGTTCTTCTTGGCATTCTAACCCAGTTACCGTTTCTATAAAAACATCTTAATCGGTGAAGTAGATTTTTATTAATTATGATAAATCTATCTACTTTTATTACTTCTTCTTCCGGTGGTATTAGAATATCGTAAGCTTTCATTATTCTAGTTATTATACCACCATATGGGAGCATCATGTCTTTCTTAGATAGTTCTAACATGTTTTGCTGGATAAGATAACCAAGACAGATGTCATGTCCTTTCATGATCAAATACATAGTTCCTAATTCTAATTGGCTTACTTCATCATGATGGTATTGTTTAGGGAGAATGATGCTAGTTAGGATATGATGAAGTACCTTAGTGTTTAGAGGCAGTAGATGTTCACAACTTTTAGGAACAAATGCTAAGTTGGGATTGGCAAAAATTGTTCCTAGGGCTTCAACGTATGTTGTTCCAACAGTTTCATCATCCCATGATCCTATAAAGTAAAGTCCTCTACTTTTCATGGGAATGCCTATCATGTCGCAAATGAATCTATCCGTAATTGAGATGTGTTGTCCTAAAAGATATATGGACATTCTTTCTTCTTCATCTACTTGTATGTTATTGTAAAACAATCTAACAAATCTTGGATAGATGGGTTCGTTAATTTGGAAAATTGGAAGTAGATCTAAGTTTGCAAACCATTGGATTATCTCTAAGTCTCTTAGTTCATTTAAGTCTACGTATTTTCCCTTATTGACACTCCTAAGTTCGAAAGAGGAAAAATTTTCAGCATGGTATTTTGAATCGAAAAGGGTAAGATCAAAATCTTCTACTAATCTCCTCTTTCCTTTGTCCCTTGAGGATCTTCTAGATCCCATAACTACTGTTGTTTAGAACAATAGTGATGAGCAAGAGTAAATGAGTCAAAAAACAGAGTTTAAGGGCTTCTTAGAGAGTACCTTAGTGAGATCTTCAAGAGAAGGAAGGATTGTTGATGCTTTGCTTCGAAATGAGGGGTATTTGGGATGCTGAGATGGGAGAAATGGGGATGGAGGAGGCTTGGAAGAGCAGAGGAGGGAAGGGAGTGAGTTGGGGTCGGTTTCACCGCCGGCCCTAGCTTGGGTTAAAAAGGGGCAGAGTTGCGGGCAGTTGCACCTCTGGTTGGAGCGATGCAACCGCTTGCAACACGTGACAGCTGGAGGTGCTACCTCCAGCTGGGGCGGTGCCACCGCCTGTAGGCGGTGCCACTGCTTATAGGCGGTGAGCACTTGTTCTGATCAGTGTGATCTGATCTGAGAGTTTTTCTGTCTTGAGGAGAATTTTCATTCAGAGCAATCAACTTTACTTACGTAATTACGTAAGAATTTTTATTTTAAGACAATGACTTTTGCATGATCAAGATAGATTTTTAACGTGCATACTCTCAATGTCGTACGCATGTTTGTGATAGTTTCTTCAAGTTGATAAGTCTTGCAAGTTCATGACAGACTTAGTCACTTCATGATACAGAGTTAGATTCGAAGGTTATGAACGGATGAAATTGATGGGTTTGAAAATCCAAGGGATATGTGAATTTGGGAATCATACGTTTCTAATTCTGAAAAGTCAAATAAGGTTGTATCTAAGTTGTATTTGTGATTTTAAATTTATAATCTCCGTCTGTAATTTAGTCTAAAGAGCATTCCGAGTTCCTTTTTGGGTTATGAATATCGAGAATCAAGGAGCATGTTAGAGCTAGCCCCAGGAAATTTACCAAAGGATAATTTTGACAACACAACAAAGATAATAAAGCGGAAAGAATAAAAGCGACAAGAACACCAGAACACCAGATATACGTGGTTCGGTCAATTGACTTACATCCACAAACAAAAGAGGCGCAAATTACTACTATAAAAGAGGGACACTTACAAATGCCTTAGGAAGATGTTCCTAGGCCATAAAACACCTTCAACTAACTAAACAAGAAAAACCCAAACCGTAAGCAGGTTTTCTAGTGGTGCCTCTTGTGCTGCCTGTGGTACATCTGACTTCAAAGACCAGGCCCTTATTTATAGTTCCAAGACGAGACAACAAGTCTAATTTTCCCGATGTGGGACTATGGGACTTGCCAAACTAATAGAGCAGAATATTATTTCTTGCTCTAGCCTAAAATTTTTATGTTTTTAATGTTTTTACAGGAAGGGATAATTTTTAGGTACCCATTTGCTTTTGGGTGCCTCACAAATAGATCTACATTGTCTATCATGTTGCATAGAATTTATCATTGTTCCTTTAGGGACCCAAATTAATTTATTCGGATTAATTTTCTTGAATGGACAATAATGCGTCTTGCGTCCAAGTTTGCAACAAAAGTTGCATTTGCTTTGGTGTCGAACATGTAAGATGGGGCCTTTTATGAAGGTGGTTGAATTTTGGTGAGGACTTCTCACAAATCCAATTCCACTTCTTTTGGGAACATGACCCTTGTTTGCAAGGATCATGTTCAGTGACTTGCTACCAACCTCAAATTTCTTTAAGGTGTCCTTAAGTAGCAAGTTTTTTTTTGGAGAGTTTCTAGATCATGGCATTTGATGCATGGATCTAAACTATCATGATATTCAGTTTTTAACTTATCAAAATCACAAGTAAGACTATCATGCTCCTTTTTTAGCAATTTATATTTTCTATTGATAATCTTGCATTCATCAAATAAGTCATGGAAGGCATTTAATAATTCATCGAAAGATAAATCTGCATCTAATAAATTTGTTACCTCCTCTCCGATGGCCATTAAGGCATAATGAGCAACTTGCTCAGTGTTGGACTCCTCTTCTTCGGACACGCTCGAATCATCCCATGTTGCTTTGAGCGCCTTCTTCTTTGTTGTTCTCTTTTTGGCTTGGGGACAATCACTCTTGTAGTATCCCGGCTTTTTGCACTCATAGCAAATAACTTGGTCCTTCTTAGGTTCAAGTTTATTTTTAGTGTCATTCTTAATCTTGTTTCTTTTAATGAATTTTTTAAATTTTCTTGTTAGAAGTGCCAAGTCATCATCACAGTCCTCATCACTTGAGTTTTCTTTCAAGTGGTCTTCCAAAGTTCTAAGTGTCATATCCTTCCTGTTCTTTGGAAGGATGTCTTCTTGCTCTTCATGAGCTTTGCAAGTCATCTCGTAGGTCATTAATAACCCAATTAGTTCTTCAAGAGGGAAGTTGTTTAGATCTTTCGCCTCTTGAATAGCAGTGACTTTAGGATCCCAACTCTTAGGAAGGGATCTTAGAATCTTATTTATGAGCTCAAAATCTGAAAAACTTTTTTCGAGTCCTTTTAGACAATTGACGACATCCGTGAAACGGGTAAATATGTCGCCAATAGTCTCACTCGGTTTCATCCGGAAAAGTTTGAAAGAGTGTAACAAAAGATTGATTTTTGACTCTTTCACTCTACTTGTGCCTTCATGAGTCACTTCAAGTGTGTGCCAAATATCAAATGCGGTTTCACAAATCGAAACACGATTAAACTCGTTTTTATCAAGTGCACAAAATAAGGCATTCATAGCCTTTGCATTAAGAGCGAAAAAGCCTTCTTCTCCAAATCATTCCAATTGATCATTGGAAGAGAAGACTTCGAAAAACCATTCTCGATAAGATTTCAAAGTTCAAAATCCATAGAAATAAAAAAGATCCTCATTCGGGTCTTCCAATAGGTGTAGTCCGTCCCATTGAACATGGGTGGATGTGTAATAGAATGGCCCTCTTGGTTTCCGGCGCAAGCCATCTCTCTTGGGTTTGGGTTTTAATCCATTTGAGAGTTAACCAGGCTCTGATACCAATTGTTAGGATCAAGAGCACTAAGAGGGGGGGGGGGGGGGCGGGTGAATTAGTGCAGCGGAAATTTTTCAACGATTAAAATGAAAGCTGCGTTCGTTCGATAAAAACGATTTCGATGTGAAAGCGGATTCTAAGATTACTTTAACTTGAGATTAAGCGAGAAGACGTTAAAGTAGATCTAAGAAGGCAGTTTGCAGTTTATGATGGAAAGCATAATACAAGCGCAAACTGAAATGCGACGTTCGTACGATAAAAGTCGATTTACGTCTAAACGCAGATTTGGAAAGTTCTGAACTTATAAACTTGTTTGTAAGATCGCAGAAGGCAGTAAACAATTATGATTGAAATCAAAATGTAAACGTAAACTGAAATATGATGATCGTACAGAAAAATGATTTACGTCTAAACGCAGATTCGGAAAGTTCTGAACTTAGAAACTTGTTCGTAAAATCGCAGAAGGCAGTAAGCTATTGAGAAGTTTGCAGTTAAGGTAAAATGCTCAAAGGATATGCAAACCGAGATTTAGAGTGGTTCGGTCAATCTTGACCTACTCCACTTTTGGCTTCCTCCACCGACGTCAACTAGAGGCCTTCCTTCAATAGGCGAAGGCCAACCACCCATTTACAGATTCACTCCTTTTGACGGGCTTAGGAGACAACCCTTACAGAAGTTTTCTCTCCTCTCTTTACAACTCAAACTTTGAAGAACAAAAGGAGGAGAACTTTTGGTCTTTACAACAATTTTGAGCTCTAAGAATCACAGAAAGATATCAAGATTTCGAGTGTAAGTTGCTACCTTTCAGTGCTGAATGGGTGGGGTATTTATAGGCCCCAACCCAATTCAAATTTAGAGCTCAGAACTGTTAATTCCCGGAATTTCGGGATCAGGCGGTTGCACCTCCTGACTGGGGAGGTTGCACCGCCTAGCAAAGCTCGAAGACTGAGCCTCTAGGCGGTGCCACCTCTGTCAGGGGCGGTTGCACCTCTCTGCCAGAGCTCGAAGACCGAGCTCAGGCGGTTGCACCTCCTGACTAGGGCGGTTGCACCACCTGACAGAGCTCGAAACTTGAGCTCAAGCGGTGCCACCTCTTGTCAGAAGAGGTTGCACCGCCTAGTCTCGCTCAGAGACTGAGCCCAGGCGGTTGCACCTTCTGGCTGGGGCGGTTGCACCGCCCAGTCTCCCGGGAGACTTAGCCCAGGCGGTGCTACCTCATGGCTTGGGCGGTTGCACCTCACACAGCAACTAGGGTCCGAATGGGTTGATCCATTCGGCCCAATTTGGGTTTTTCAGGGGCCCAATTGCCCCAAGATTAAGCTAATGGGATCACCTCCCATTTTCAACTTAATCATTAGTGCTAACTACAATAAATCCTAAGACAATTTTTGCAGCTTGCTCCGGTGCGTCAATCGCTTCTTCCGACGAGTTTCCGGCGAACTTCCGTCGATCATCCGATGAACCCTCGATGATGCTCCTGCGGACTTCCGGCAAACTCCTGGACTTGCGACTATCCACTTGGCAAGTTCCGACGAGCTTCTTTGGCAAGCTACTGGACTTCTCGGATTTGTTCCCGCAGAACCTCCGACGACTGTCCGAACTTCCGTCGAGCTCTCGAACTCCCAACGTGATCATTGTCATGACTCCGGCACAACTCCTGCTGCATGTCTTACTTTCATCGTAGTTAATCCTGCACACTTATCTTAACACATAGATTAGACAACAAATGACAATTGACTTCATCATCAAAATCTGAGATTCAACAGTAGCTAGGAAAATTTCAACAACTATCATGGAAAATCTTAGCTATTATTATGCCCCCGCAAGATGGTGCTCCTGTCAAGGATGTTGATCTTGGACCGATGTGAGGAAAATAGTTTACGTGCTAGTTGATCAGTCGTATGTACGTGAGAAACACGTAGTTGATGTTTGACAACTACGTGAAAGTTGATGGCTATGTGCTTCATGCGTGAGTGGAATACTAGATTGGCGCATAGGTAAGTGACTCCAACATTATCACAATATATTGTAAGAGTAGAGGTAGAGGTGATATCAAGTTCTTTAAGTAGATTCATGACCCAATTGAGTTCTGCAGCAGCGGTTGCAATAGCACGGTATTCAGTTTCCTTTGTAGATTGTGTAACTGTCTTTTGCTTCTTAGGACTCCAACTGATTGGATTAGCTCTAAGAAAAATAATATACCCTAACATGGATGTTCTGTCATCAAATTTCCTTGCCCAATCAACATCAACAAAAGCATGGAGATGAAGGGGAGAGTGTTTGCGGAAGAAGAGGTCATGATTGAGGGTCCCGTGAAGATATCGTAAGATTCTTTTAACTACAGACTAATGTATAGTAGATGGTCGATGCATTAATTGTGATAATTTATTGACCACAAATGAGATATCAGGGCGGGTGAGAGATAAGTACTGTAAGGAGCCAAGTAGTTATCGGTATAGAGTTGGATCCGTAGCAGGGCTTTCATCACATAGTTTGAGTAACTCGCTAGTAGATAGAGGAGTTGTAACTGCTTTTGCATCTTGCATGTTTGTCTTTTATAATAGATCTTGAATATATTTTCTTTGTGATAGGAAGAGTCCCGAAGACGTGTATGTTGCTTCTACTCCTAAAAAATAGCTCAAGAGTCCTAAATCTTTAAGGGAGAATCGATCTGCTAAATGCTTGAGGAATGCCCTAATTTTCTTAGGATCGTTGCCCGTGACAATAATATCATCTATATATACCATAAGATATATTATATTACCACTTTAGTGACAGAGAAATAGCGAGGTATCAAACTTTGAGTTGATGAAGCCAATTGATGTTGCTGGAGGTGCGTCGAAGGGATCGTTTGGCTTGCCCAATTGTGAGCAGAGGCTTGTTGACTAGATCGGGCTTCACCAATGATGCTGAGGTGGAATGTGTGGCCGTAGACAGGCAGCGACTAGAGTCATGGAGATAGAATAGCCGGAATTGAGGTTCCCTCAATTTGCCAAGAACATTGATCCTATCAAAGGTGTTGGAGGTTGCAACAATGGATGAAGAAGAGGATGGATTCCAGTACCGCCGGCTAGGAGCACACCCTTCAAGAAGTGGTGCATAAGAGTTCTCGGCTCAGCTCAGGAAGGGGAAAAAAAGTTTGCTCATATAGAAAGATATTTGTGTTTGATATGGTACTTTGTATTTATACACATAAGGAGAGAGAATTTTTCTCGACAGAACGGCGATATTTCTTCATATAGTTGGGAAAATCTCGACAGCTATCTGGAAAATCTTAGCTGCTATCAATTATAAGATCAAAATTATATCAATATTCATACATGATCGAATTACAAAATAAGCGGACAAAATTTTTTTTATAATCTAATGAAAAAATATCATAATTCTTACTTGATCCTCAATTCAGCATCGATCACATAGATAATATTTCCTTTTGATATAGGAATTCCCAGGAAATAGTTCTTTTCCATACAGAAAAAATGCTGTCCTCTTAGAAGACGATAGATATTACACACTAAATATCCTAATATCTCAATTTTTTAAATATATCATTTATGATAATCTTAATTACACATAATTCTCAAAATAATCTAATGGGTATTACAATATTCACAGCTAAACTCTATCCTTCAAGATAAATAGCAATTGAAGTTGGTGGACATGTAACATGATTCTGATAAATTAGTTGAAGTTGCTGATTTGAGGTGTCCTGCAGAAGTCAGTTGATTTATCTTACTTTACTTTTGATTTAACGGTAGCTAACTTTGAAAAGATCCCTATTACTTTAGCAGAGCCTTTTCCTGAAAACTCATTGACCCTTTTGGCCTAAGTTTGTCCTATTAATCCTCCACGAAACATAGCTATTTACATCAGCATTACGCCCAGTTCCTTGCCAGAGGTCATCTGAATGCCATGAGAAACTTATTGACACATGCATCTGAAATTTCTAGCAACAGGAAAAGTTTTCCTGGAGGATGTATGCTGTAAGTGGTCCAGTCAAGAAGATTGTCAACTCCCATTTGTATGTTCAGATCCATGTCCCTCCATTTTTTATTTCCACAAAAAGTCCTTATGAAACAATCCTGTGTTCATGTTGTCATCATACAAGTGGCTCCACAAGTGAACTTGACCTGTTGTGTTGATAGCTAATGTGCGATCTGAATGCAACCAGCAGATGCTCACGATGCATCCCTTCTTCAGCACTTTCTTTGTAATCTTCACGTGCATGCCTTCGTCCACTGACACTGTTCTTGTCCCGATATCCTCAGACAAATGCCGTGCTTTAGCCTTCTTATGTGTTCCTTACCTCCTAAAATCAACATGAGATTAAAAACCTCACTGATGAATACTGGCTTCATTCCTTCTCACACTGAGCACCACATTAAAGTAAGGCATTGTAATGATCACGCCAGAGCATTTGGTACTCATTATGCATGTTGTTACAAACTAAAGTGCGTTGTCCTGGGATTCTGCTGAGCTCTCCCCCACCCCACCCCCCCCCCCCCCCCCCCGAAGGATTGTGAGGGTGAACATGGATTACCTGTGATTGGTGAGCAATAATATTAAGAAAGGTTGTAAGTTGAGATGGTGGCTTCTGGTGAGGATCAATCCCACAACGGAGTGCATGCAGTGCTGAGCCAGGAGCCTTAGTGTTGTCCTTTCATGATGATGTGTAATTCCATCATTTAGGCATCTAGGAAAAGTCCACCACAAAATCTTGCTTTTTAGGTTCAATGGAGGGAAGGTATCAGGTGAGTTCCGGAAGGGTTGAATGGAGGGAAGGTATCAGGTGAGTTCCGGAAGACCAATCTTTTTTTATTCTTCCGGTTCACCATTCCTTTTCTTCTTCCCATGTGGCTTGTGTAGTATGTGTGGTTCCAAGGGATGCTTTTGCTCCAAACAGAGAAAGAGTTCCATTTATTGTAGTGGTTGGCACTGTTCTCCAACTTAGGCAGGTGCAAGTGCAAGACAGAGGGGCTGATCTAACAAGAAGAAAAGTTTCATTGTTTTAATCGGCATCTACAACTATATCTTCAAGCAACATGCATGTTGCATGTTATTTTTGTATGCGACGAGTTTCCACTGTGTCAAGTAATTCCCCACAAATCCTGCATTAAGAGAAGGCTTGTGTTCTTACTAGATTGAAAATTCGTCAATCTCTCACCACTCTTATCGTGTGGTATACTGTTGAGGCATCCTTTGCCTTTCGAAATGTAATGGAATAAGTTAATCTATACGATAAAAAATCTTATTTACATCTAAATCATCATCTATTTGGTCGACAAAGTATCCGTTCTACGTATAAAAATGCTTAGGCAAGAAGAAACAAGGAGGGTGTTGCCAGAGAGATGATGATCATTATTTTAGACCTGCACAATTCAATGTTTAGAGCATCAAGTAACAGTTACTCGAATCATTCTTGGCAAACCTACCCAAGAACCTGTAGGTCCCTCTGTCAAACTAAAGTTAAATGAAGAATTTTGTATACTAATCCAATAGTTAGGTGGCAATAATCAGTGATTAATTAAGGGAATCTCTGCGATTAGTGACTTCTTGACTATAACTTTAATCATGAGAACAACAGAGTAAGTGTGGTTAACTTTCATCTACTCAGGTCCACACCTACGAATCATAGACACAAACGATAGGGGGAAGCACAAACCCTTTTATTTAAATCTGAATCCAACAAACATTTTAAGATTCCCCCAAAACAAAGTTTTGAAAAAGTATTTTTGAAAAATTCTAAAACAGCATTTAATCTGGAGCTTCCTATTTGGGAACCCTTTTTTACTATTGGCAACTCTCTTACTATTTATAACCTGCTAAGAAATTAATAAAAGAATATTTTACTATCTACAACCCCTCTAATTTTGATTTAACCTTTTTTTTCCCTTCCCCACATTCCTGCTATCAATTGTCGCCCTCTAGCCCACACTCTCCTAGCTCATGATCTAACACCACTCGTTATCCCCTCACATTATTGTTGTAGGAGAAGAAAAAAGAAAAAAGAGAATGGAGAAAAGAAGAAGAGGAAGAGGAAAAAGTAAAAGAAGATTGAGAGGATGAAGAAAACGATGAGAGGAGAGG